>NC_057733.1:39978-57336 GCF_004010195.1 Chiloscyllium plagiosum
GAGAGGAAGTCGTACGAGGCTAGGTTGAGAGTTCTCGGCCTTTTCTCGTTGGAACGGCGAAGGATGAGGGGTGACTTGATAGAGGTTTATAAGATGATCAGAGGAATAGGTAGAGTAGACAGTCAGAAACTTTTTCCCCGGGCACAACCGAGTGTTACAAGGGGACATAAATTTATGGTGAAGGGTGGAAGGTATAGGGGAGATGTCAGGGGTGGGTTCTTTACCCAGAGAGTGGTGGGGGCATGGTATGCGCTGCCTGTGGGAGTGGTAGAGTCAGAATCTTTGGTGACATTTAAGCGGCAATTGGATAGGTACATGGATGGGTGCTTAAGCTAGAACAAATGTTCGGCACAACATCGTGGGCCGAAGGGCCTGTTCTGTGCTGTATTGTTCTATGTTCTATGAAAGCAGAAATTAGGGATCTAGGAAGTGGATTAAAGAACAGGACCCAAAAGATAGTAATGTCTGAATTACTTCCCAATGTCATGTATTAGTGAGTAAAGGTTAGTCCAGATGAATGCAGAAGGGTAAGCTTTAGATTTCTAGGACATTGGGACTGTTTTGAGGATGCACCTGAACTGGAATGGAATCAACATCCTTGCGGGGATGATATTAGGTGATGCTGGGGAGAGTTGAAATTACCTTGATGGATTTGGAATCCAGAGGGAATATTCAGCAAGGGAAGATGGACGACTAAAATTAGAAGTGACAGCAAGTGAGTCAGGAAGGCATAGACATTATAGGCAAATTAAGGCACAAGGGAATTTGTCATGGTTGGATGATATTTATTTTAATGCAAAGAGTCTGACAAAGCAGATGAGTTGAGGGCACAAGTTAAAACATGAAGGTACAATGTCATTGCTGTCAATGAGACATGGTTGGAAGAGGGGCAGGATTAATATCCCAGGATACGTGGTTCTCAGGTGAGACAGGGAAGGAGATAAAAAGGAGAAGGTGTCGCAATTTCGATCAGGGAAGCTATTACAGCTGTAAGGAAGGATGAAATCTTAAGTTTCTCAAATAAAGCCGCATGGGTAGAATTCTGAAAGCACAAAAGGAGCAATCTCATTGCTGGGAGTGTACTCTAGACCCCCTAACAGTCTGAGAGAAATAGAAAAGTAGGTATATAGGTAAATTTCAGGCAAGTGTAAGAGTAATAGATCATATGGAATTTCAACATCCCTGACATTAACTGAGATAGGCATTGTGTGAAAGGTTTGGAGGGAGTGGAATTCTTAAAATGCATCTGGAGAGCTTTATAAGCGGGAACGGAGAAGACCTGATGAAAGGGAGTAGTCTGGACTTAATTTTATGTAACGGATTTTATGTAATGGGTGGCACGGTGGCTCAGTAGTTAGCACTGCTGCCTCACAGCACCAGGGTCCCGGGTTCAATTCCAGCCTTGGGCGACTGTGTGGAGTTTGCACATTCTCTCCGTGTCTGTGTGGGTTTCCTCCAGGTGCTCTGGTTTCCTCCAACAGTCCAAAGATGTGCAGGTCAGGTGAATTGGCCATGCTAAATTGCCCATAGTGCTAGGTACATTAGTCAGAGGGAAATTGGTCTGAGTAGGTTACTCTTCGGAGCGGTCGGTGTGGACTGGTTGGGCCGAAGGGCCTGTTTCCACATTGTAGGGAATCTAGTCGTCTAGAAGCTGAGTAAGTGTTTGAAGTATCAGTGGAGGAGTGTTTTGTCAACATAATCATAACTCCGTAAAATTCAAGATTGTTCGGGAAAAGGACAAGAATGGGCCTGAAAGCCAAGCTCCCAACTGGGGGAGGGCTACCTTTAATACAATCAGCTGTGATTTGTCCCCAGTGGTCTGGGAGTAGATGCTTTCAAGTAAATCTGTTTCCAAGTGGGATGCATTCAAGAAGGAAATACCATATATACCTGTGTGTAGGTTGATCTCATGAATAAGTCAACCTTTATTTTGGCCAAAAAATCTGGTATTTTTCATATACTTCATGTGTAAGTGGAGCCTATTTTTTCAGGGGTCTCTTCCTGACCATATATGATTAGATTAGATTCCCTACAGTGTGGAAACGGGCCATTTGGCCTAACAAGTCCACACCAACCCTCCGAAGAGAAACCCACCCAGACCCATTCCTCTCTGACGAAAGCACCTAACACTATGGACAATTTAGCATGGCCAATTCACCTAACCTGTACATCTTTGGGAGGAAACCGGAACACCCAGAGGAAACCCACGCAGACACTGGGAGAATGTGCAAACTCCACACAGACAGTCACCCAAGACTGGAATCGAACCTGGGTCCCTGACGCTGTGAGGCAGCAGTGCTAACCACTGAGCCACCGTGCAGCCTTAAAGGGCATGATTTGCACATTTTTGATTCAAATGCAATACCTGCGTCATCACATGTTACGCGCACCAGTATATATTTGCACAACGTGATCTCCAAATTGTCAAATTGAATGTTGATAACTATATATACTCTATATAATTTATTTATGTAATATTTACATACATATATTTGCCCTGTGCATGCAAATCCCCCCCGGTAGATGGCCTGACCACCTGGTATGCCTATTTATGTTTGTACATATGTGGAGACCTGCATTCTCTTTACGGTACTGGTAGCTGGAATATGGTATGACGGTACCATTCTACCGTAGCAGGCAGAATGGAGACAGTTATTTTGTAGATAAATATTCAATAATAGCCCTAATTCTCATTCCTTTTGTTTATTGTTTTATATAGAGATTTGGCTCTTGTTTGTCCCTTTTTTGACTCGTGCCAAGCATGAATTTCATCCCCTCAAACAATACCTTGTGTATAAGTTGACCCCCTAATTTCAGCTTTAAAAAAGTCTTCAAAACTTGACCTATACACAAGTATATATGGTATAGAGAGTACGGAGCCAACATCCTCCAATAAAGAGGGTAGGACTATCAAATCATGTGAACCCTGAATATCAAAGATTAGATTAGATTCCCTACAGTATGCAAATAGACCCTTCGGCTCAACAAGTCCACACCAACCGTACAAAGAGTAACCCACTCAGACTCATTCCCCTACCCTATATTTACCCCTGACTAACGCACCTAACACTCTGGGCAGTTTAGCATTGCCAATTCAACTGAGCACATTTTTGGATTGTGGGAGGAAACCGGGACACCCAGAGGAAACCCACATAGACATTGGGGGAATGTGCAAACTCCTCACAGACAGTCACCCAGTGTGTGAATTGAGCCGGGTCCCTGGTGCTATGAGGCAGCAATGCTAACCACTGAGCCAACGTGCTGCCCCAAAGGATATAGGGCACTGGATTAAGAGAAAAAGGGGAGACTTACAGCAGAGGTCCTAGAGGAATATTGAATGTGCAAAAGGGAAATTCGGAAAGCTAAATGGGCTATGAAAGGATACTACTGAAAAATGTGTTGCTGGAAAAGCTTATACCCGAAATGTCGATTCGCCTGCTCCTTTGGTGCTGCCTGACCTGCTGCGCTTTTCCAGCAACACATTTTTCAGCTCTGATCTCCAGCATCTGCTGTCCCCACTTTCTCTTATGAAAGGATACTGACAGGTAAAATAAATGAAAATCTGAAGTTATTTTACAAATGCATTTATGGTAAAAGGATATTGAGGGAAAAGAGTAGGGCCCATTTAAGGTAATTTGTGTGTGGATCCAGAGGATGTAGGTAGGATTCTAAATGAATATTATGTGTTGGTGTTCACTAGTGACAGGGAGGAATCTAGAAATCAGGGAAAAGGCCTGTTGATACACTTAAAGAAGTTACCATAGATAGGCAGGAGGTCCTGAGTGGTCTGGTAGGTTTAAAAGGAGATAAACCTCTAGGCTGGATGAAATGTATCCCAGGCTGATGAATGAGGCAAGGAGGAAATAGTAGGGGCACTTGCAAAAATCTTCAATTTTTATCTGGCCTCTGGGGAGGTACTAGAGGACAGGCAATATGGTCCTGTTACTCAAGAAGGGAGCAAGGGATAATCCAGGAAACTACAAAGCAATCAGTCTAACCTCTGTGGTGGGGAAACAGTTGGAGACAATTCTAAGCAACAGAATTATTCTGCATTTGGAGAGACAGGGATTCATCAGGAACAGTCAGAATGGTTTCGTTAAGGGAAGGCTGTGTCTGATCGAGTTGATTGAATTTTCCAACGAGGTGATCAGGTCTGTGGGTGGGGGTAATGCTATTGATGTAGTCTACTGGATTTCAGCAAGGCTTTTGATAAGGTCCCGTATGGGAGTCAGATAGCAAAGGTAAGAGCCTGTGGGATCCTTGGAAATTTGACTCCAGAATTGGGTGGTGTGGCAGGAGGCAGAGTGTGATGGAATATTCCCCACCAGCCTGGCTGGGAGCAGCTTCAACAATGATGATGAGATATAGATAGGCTGGACAAATGTGCTGACCACTGGGAAATGAAATTCGATCCAGCTCACTGCGAGGTGATGCACTTGGGCAGGACCAACAAGGCGCGGGAATACCTGATGAACGGTAGGACCCTGGGAAGCACCAAGGGTCAGAGGGACCTTGGTGTGTTCGTACACTGCTCCCTTAAGGTGGGCAAAGTGGGTAAGAAGGCATATGGGATACTTGTTTAAACTAACCAAGGCATAGTGTTGAAGGGTAGGGGAGGTCATGCTGAAACTGAATGAAATGTTGGTTCAGTCACAGCTGAGTATTGTGTGCAGTTCTGGTATCCCCACTGTAGGAGGGATATGATAACAGTAGAGAGGATGCAGAGGAGATTTACCAGGATGTTCCTAGGCTGGAGAGTTATGAAGGGAGATTGGACAGACTGGGGTTTGAGCAGAGGAGGTTGAGAGGGACATGATTGAGATGTACAAAATTATGAGGAAACATTTTTTACATTCAGAAGATGGTGAAAATCTGGAACTGACTGCCTGTGAGGGTACTGGAAGTAGAAATTGACATAACATTTAAGTAGTATTTAGCTGTGCAGTTGATGCCAGGGCAGACAAGGCTATGGGTCAAATGCTGAAAAATGGGATCTACCTGCAGCTCATGGATTTTAGCGGTTTGAGAAGACAGCTCACCACCTCAAGAGAACAGGCAATAAATGCTGGTCAACCAGCGACGCCCAAATCCCACATGTGAATTAAAGACGACATTGATTAATGACAAACATAATGCAACTAAAGAGTGACAAATCCCCAGGACTTGATGGATTCTATCTGATAGTGAAGTAAGGAAGCACATTGTAGATCCTGAACTGTAATCTTTCAACTTCTCTATGTTCAAGAATTGATCCCCAGGATTGGAAAATTGCACGTCAGTCTGCTAGTTAAGAAGGATGAAAGAGGATAGGTCAAGGTACTTTCTAGATGATATGAAGTTAAATACAGTGGATGATGTCCAAAGAGACTTGGAGGTTCAGGTGCATAAATCTTTTAAATGTCAGGAACAGGTGCAGGTAATACTCAAGAAAGCTAATGGAATGCTGGCCTTTCCATCAAGAGGACTGAAGTACATAGGTGCAAAGTAATGCTGCAGTTATACAAAATACTGTTTAGACCCGACTTGGAGTACTGAGAGCACACTTTAGGAAAGATATTTTGGCCTCGGAGGGAGTACAACATCAGCTTACAAGAATGATGCCTGGGCTTTAGGGATTAAGTTATGAGGAGAGATTATACAAATTTAGCCTGTTTTCTCTCGAATTTAGAAGGTAAGAGGGTAACTTGATCAAAGTCTTCAAGATATTAACAAGAAAAGACAGGGTAGGTAAAAGTAAACTATCTCCACTAGTTGGATATTCGAGAATAAAATAGAAGGCATAGTTTAAGAATTAGGGTCAAACTATTTAGGAGAGATAAGAGCATAAGGAGCAGGGATAGGCCATCTGACCTTTTGAGCCTGCTCTGCCATTCAATCAGATCATGGCTGATCTTTTTGTAGCCTCAGTTCCACTTGCCCACCCTCTCACCAAAACCCTTAATTTCTTTACTGTTCAAAAAATGACCTATCATGGTTTTAAAAACGTTCAATGCGGATGCCTCAACTATTTCACTGGGCAGGGAATTCCACAGATTCACAACCGTCTGAGTGAAGAAGTTCCTCTGTTCAGTCCTAAATCTGTTGCACCTAATTTTGAGGCGATATCTCCTATTCTAGTTTCACCCAACAGTAGAAACAATCTCCCTGCTTCTATCTTATCTATTCCCTTCATAATTTTATATATTTATGTAAGATTGCTGCACCCCCCCTCCAATTTCTTATAAATTTCAATGGATATAATCCCAGTCTACTCAGTTTCTCCTAATAAGCCAATCCCCTCAACTCCAGAATCAACCTAATGAATCCGCTCTACACCTCCTCCAGTGCCAGTCCATCCTTTCTCAAGTAAGGAAACCTCAAAACCGTACACAGTACTCAAGGTGTGGTCTCACCAGCACCTTCTCCAACTGCTTTTAAACTCAATCCCTTTAGCAATGAAGGACAAAATTCCATTGACCTTCCTAATTACCTGTTACATCTGCAAAGCAACCTTCTACGATTATGCACAAGGACACCCAGGCGCCTCTGTAGAGCAGGATGCTGCAATTTTTAACCGTTCAAGTAATAGTTCTTTTTACTGTTATTCCTACCAAAATGTATGACTTCACATTTATCAACACTCTACTGCATCTGCCAGACCTTTGCCCACTCACTTAAACTGTCTACATCCCTCTGCAAAGTTTTCCAGTCCTCTGAACACTTTGCTCTACCACTCATCTTAGTGTCATCTGTGAGTTTTGACACACTACACATGGTTCCCAAATCCAAATCATCTATGTAAATGATAAATAATTGTAGTCCCAGCACTAATAACTGAGGCACCCCACTAGTCCCTGATAGCAACCAGAAAAGCACTCATTTATCCCCTTTCTTTGCTTTCTGTTAGTTAACCAATCCTCTATCCATCCTAATTTTTGCTTGTAACACAATGCACCTTTATTTTATGCAGCAGCCTTTTGTACGGCACCTTGTCGAATGCCTTTTAAAACCAGATACACCACATCTAAGGGTCCCCATTGTCCACTGTGCTTGTAATGTCTTCATAGAATTCCAGTAAATGTTGCTTCCAGATGTTAGGAAGCACTTCTACAAACGAAGAGTGGTACTTGTTTGGAACGCTCTCCAACAAAAAACAGTTGATGCTGGATCAGTTGTTGATTTTAAATCTAAGATAAATATTTCTGAAGCAAAGGTATTATGGAATATGGACCAAAGGTGACTATGTGGAGTTAAGCCACAGGTCTCATTGAATGGTGAAACAGGCTCAAAGGCCTCAATGGCCTACTACTGTTCCTGTGTTCCTTTGACTCTTGCTGCACAAAGTCTCCCTGCTTTGCATGTGCTTGCAGTGCTATGTTGCAGCTGCTGTTGAGAACTGGTAATACGCAGTGATGTTCACTTGTCTCATATCCTGTAAGCAAGTACAGTGGTCCCTTGTCCCCGCAGGGGATGCATTCCAAGACCTGCCATGGAAGCCTGAAACCACGGATAGGTGCGAACCCATTCATTTAAATGGGAAACGAACCTTCCTGGTAGCCTCCTGGTCCCTGGTTCTGGAATGTTCCCTATTATATGTTCAGGCCGTGGTAGACCGTGGGTAACTGAAACCATGGAAAATAGACCCGTATCTAATAATGTATAATGCTGCAGGTCTGGCACAATGTGTGGAGAGAGAAAGAGTTTTGATTTCAGTGATTTTTTTTTTCAATTCATTGGATGATAGCATGGCTGGCTAGGCCAGCATTTATTGCCCATCCCATAGGGCAGTTTAAGCGTCGACTACATTGCTGTACTTGTGGGTCTGAAGTCTCATATAGGCCAGACCACGTAAGGATGGTGGTTTCCTTCCCTAAAGGACATTGGTGAACCAGATGGGTTTTTCTGGCAATCAGCAATGGATTCACGGTCACTCTATTAGACGCTTAATTCCAGATTTTTATTGAATTCAAATTTCGCTATCTGCTGTGGTGACATTCAAACCTGGGTCCCCAGAACTTTACCTGTGTCCCTGGATTAACAGTCCAGTGAGAGTACCACTAGGCCAGTGCCCCCCCCTTAGAACTGTGTTCAGAACTTGCTTTGAAAGATTGTCACTGGATTCGAAATGTAACACTGTTTTTCTCTCCACAAATGCTAGGTGACCTGATGAGTTTCTCCAGCATTTTCTGTTTTCCTGATTTTCAGCATCTGCTGTATTTTTGCTTTTAATATAAAAAATTAAAGTATAAATATTGCAGTCAACAGCTGTTTTAACAATATGCCTTGGAAAATCTCCCTGTTGTGCTGTACACTGGGATGCCACATGTAACCATACAAATTGCAAATGTTGGAAATCTGATCAATCTGTAATGTTAACTCTGACAATGCCAATGCTGTTGAATGAATATTTCCAACATTTCCTATTTATACTGGAAATAACATAGCCCTTTATTGGTCTTTTTGTCAATAACAATGGGTCAGAAATATTGTGCAGTATTTGATCAGTTGTCAATATGTTTCATTGATTTTCACAAACTGCTGTCCAGAACTGGTATTCCACAATGGGTGGGTGCTGTGTGTCCTTTCAAAAACTACTGCTTGTGACTATGCTATTAGATAGTCATAGAACTTAGCAGGACATGGACTATGATATGGGTGAGCGCATCACTAGTGATGTTTAACAGAGAAGTGTGAATGATACATTTTAGTCTGAAGAATGAGCAGATGGTTTAGTGTTGAAGGGTTACAAGAGCAGAGACCTACAGTTTCAATCTTCAAACTTTGGAGGTGCAAGACAAATTGAGAACGCTTTTGTACAGCCATACAGAACCACAGGCTTTATTGATAGAGGGATAGGGTACAAAAGCATTGGGAGCTCTACAAAACCATTATAAACCATTGGTTAAGATGCAGTTAAGTTCAGTTAAGGCCCCACTGGAAAGATGTCAGGGTCTTAGGAAGCAGAAGCTAGAATGGGATGAGGGACATCAGTTACATGGAGAAGATGGAATTGTTCTCCTTTCTAGCAGAGATGTCTGACAGGAACTTCACAGAGATGGTTGCAATCATGAAGGCTTCTGATAGAATAAATAAAGAGAACATGTGGCTGGAGGGTCAGTAACCAGAGGAGGGAAGAGTGAGGATAATTGGCAAAAGAACCAGAAACCAAGGAGATTCCCTTTTTGATATTGGTTGTGGAACCATCGT
Source organism: Chiloscyllium plagiosum (assembly GCF_004010195.1). Classification (NCBI taxonomy): domain Eukaryota; kingdom Metazoa; phylum Chordata; class Chondrichthyes; order Orectolobiformes; family Hemiscylliidae; genus Chiloscyllium; species Chiloscyllium plagiosum. Next base: position 49,165 of record NC_057733.1, read on the forward strand.
GACCATATTGCCTGAAGAGCTGGTGGATGCATATTCAATCATGACTTTGAAATGAGAATTTTTTAGAAAGGAATATGTACAAAACAGTGAGGAAAGAGAAGTGGAGTGGCAGTAGTGAATTGCTCTTTCCTAAAGCAGACACCAGCACGATTGGCCATCTGTTTCTCACCTGTGCTATATTATTTTGAAGATTGATGTTTTGTTTTCTGTCTTTCTTTCTCAGTTGCTGCAGCACAAGCCCAAGCAGAGGAAAGGAGGAGCCAAAGTGTAAATAGTCCTGTTTCCTCTGATCCACCACCAGTCATTGCAAAGGCACCAACCAAACCAGGTATCTGGATACTTGCTGAGCTGAGCTTGCATGACCAGGATCAACAATCTCAACCTGATTCAGTGTCCATTCTGTGGCAAGTCCATCCCCTAGTTTGTACACAGTCTGGTTTGGATCATTGTAAACCAGCTGCCGATGTGCATTTAAACCAGTTTTAAATTGGTTATTCCACTTAGATGCTTAAGAGTACCGTGCAAGTAGCCATTTAACATCTGGCTCTTTATCACCAAGCAAAGGATTCCCACAACAAAGTGCACAGTGATTTTGGTCTGAACATCTCACCCCCTCTCCTACAAAACCACTTTGGCCACAAAATGGGGTGAATAAAAGTTTTGAGCAAAGAACAGGAGGTTTTGAGAGCTGGCACAAGGACAGTGAAATGATGGACTCTTTGCTGTGTTTTCTGTGATTTGGTTTGCTAAATCAAATTTATTATTATTTATATTCCCTGATTATAGAGCTGATCTCTCTTCTAGAGTTTACACTTTGCTAATCTTTCTTTCTTGCTGGGAATCTTTATGTCTCTCCTACTTCCCAAAGCACTTCACATTCTGGTGCTGCAATTACTGGGATGGAAGAATAACAGATAAGTCTTGCACAATTGATTCAGTTGGTCATTGATGAGCATTAGTACCTCATTTTTGATTCACAATCTAAGTATTCAGACCCCAAGAGCATACCTTGCTTGTGCAATTCAGAGGCATTGAAATTAGGAGTAGGAATAAACAATTCAGCCCTTCAAACCTGTCCTGCCATTAAACATGATTATGGCTGGTCTTACCTTGGTTTCAACTCCACTTTCCAGCCAGCTCCCCATAGCCCTTTATCCGACTTTTTATCGGAAACATATCTATTTCTTTCTTGAATCTGGTGATGTATTCTGCCTCCACTGCACTCTGGGGCAGTGAGTTCCATAGATTTACAATCTTATCCTCATCTCAGTTTTGAACCCATCTCCTCTCACTCAATGTCTATAACCTCTTGTCTGAGACAGGTTCCTCCTTGCGAAACAATGTTCCACATTCACCTTGTCAATCCCCTTTAGCATTTTATATACCTCAATCAGATCCCACCCCCCGGATTCCAGTGAGTACAAGTGCAAGCTGTTCAACCGCTCCTCATACGCCAGTCCTGGGATTAACCTGGTGACCCTCCTCTGAACTGCCTCCAGTGTCACCACATACTACCTCCAGTAAAGAAACCAAAACTGGACATGCGACTCCAGGTGTGGTCTCACCAATGCCGTATATAATTGTAACAATGCTTCATTACTTTTCTCATCCAGTTCTTTGCAATAAATCCCAAAATTCCATTTGCCTTTCTTAACATATGGTACATCTGCATGCCCACTTTCTGAAATAGGGCGACACGGTGGTTAGCACTGCTGCCTCACAGCGCCAGAGACCTGGGTTCAATTCCAGCCTCAGACGACTGACTGTGTGGAGTTTGCACATTCTCCCCGTGTCTGCGTCTCCCACAGTCCAAAGATGTGCAGGTCAGGTGAATGGGCCATGCTAAATTGTCCGTAGTGTTAGGTGAAGGGGTAACAATAGGGGAATGGGTCTGGCTGGGTTGCGCTTCGGCGGGTCGGTGTGGACTTGTTGGGCCGAAAGGCCTGTTTCCACACTGTAAGTAATCTAATTTAATTCATGCACAAGGGCACCCAGATCTCTGCACTGACGCTCTTTGAATCTGCTTTCCATGTAAATAACAATTTGCCCATTGAATTTTCCCACTGAAAAGATAACCTTATCCACATTAAACTCCATCTGCCAGGTTCTGGCCCATTCTCCTATCTGATCAGTATCCATTTGTAAACTCTTTATCTCCTACTCACTGTCTGCTTTCCCACCTACTGTCGTATCATCTGCAAATTTTGCTATGTTACATTCTGTCTCTGTTTGCAGATTGTTTCTATGTTGAGGTCCAAGAACTGAACCCTGCAGAACCCCACTAGTTACAGTTCATCATTGACAAGACCATAGCTCTTGCTGATGTTCCAGTTACATTCAGTCTTGAGTGTTCCAAATACATTAGGCCTCAGTCTATCAGTAGAAGTGTTTCTACTGATTGGTTGCTCTGTCCCTCCAACAAGGCTTGCTTTGTCAGTAGAATTCTCAGTAGTAAATAAAATTCTCATTAACCAGTTTGTCATCTCTCCTCACTAATGTTATGTGATTTCTCTTGATCAGTAATAGACGGCTCCACTCTAAAGACAGTTGAAAGACAGCGACTCGCCAAGGAGCGGCGAGAAGAAAGGGAGAAAGAATTTGGTGAGTGACAACTTTTCAAGGGGAGTAATGTGTGTGAGCAAGGGAGGAGGGTATGGAGAAAAGAGGAGTGTCAAGGCAGGGGTTTGGGACAGGTAACACATAGAGTAGAATCCCTACAATGTGAAAACAGGCCCCTCCGTCCAACAAATCCACTCCGAAGAGTAACCCACCCAGACCTATTCCCCTACCCTATTATCCTATATTTACTCCTGACTAATGCACCTAACCTACACATCCCTGAACACACACTATGGGCAATTTAGCATGGCCAATTCACCTAATTTGCACATCTTTGGATTGTGGGAGGAAACCAGATTACCCAGAGGAAAGCCGTGCAAACACCACACAGACAGTCCCCCAATGCTGGACTTGAATCTGGATCCCTGGCACTGAGGAGAAAGTGAGGTCTGCAGATGCTGGAGATCAGAGCTGAAAATGTGTTGCTGGAAAAGCGCAGCATGTCAGGCAGTATCCAAGGAGCAGGAGAATCGATGTTTCGGGCATGAACCCGGGAATGAGGAAAGTGTGCCAAGCAGGCTAAGACAAAAGGTAGGGAGGAGGGACTTGGGGAGGAGCGTTGGAAATGCGATAGGTGGAAACTGAGGCAGCAGTGCTAACTGCTGAGCAACCGTGCTGCTGTTGAAGGACAGGGTGTGGGAGTGGGTCTGAGGTGGAGATGAGTGTGGAAATAGGCGGTGTATGGAGATGGTTTGTATTTTTGTTTAGTGAGTCATAGTCATAGAGTCATACAGTGCAGAGAAGGCCCTTTAGCTCATTGAGCGTGTACCGACAATGACTCGCCACTAATGGCACACTAATCCCAATTTCCTGCACTTGTCCCATATTCTTGAATGTTATGATATTTCAAATGCTCATCCAAATATTTTTTAAAAGTTGTAAGGTTTTGAGCGTCCACTACATTCCCATACAGTGCATTCCAGACTCCCATCACCCATTGAGTAGAAAACATTGCTTTCTCAAATCCCCTGTGAATCTCCTGCCCCTTAGCTTAAAAGCTATGCCCTCTTGGGATTGACCCCTCAACCAAGGGACGGTGGAGGGAGTGATTTTGAAGGCAGTGGATATGGTGTCAATCAAGTGGGCTGGTTTTATTTAGCCTATGACTCAGCCTGTTAAGAGATGATATTACACACCTCTGAACCAAGTGGAACTTGAACTCAGGCTTCCCGGTCCAGGGGTCGGGATACTACTCAGTGTTCCCTGGATGGTGTCAAGCTGTTTGAGTTTTGTTGGGGCTGCACCCATTCAGACAAGGTGGGGAGCATTGTTTCTCTCTCTTGACTTGTTGTGTAGACAGTGATCAGGCTTTGGAGAGTCAGGAAGTTACTTGCACCCCTTCAGAATTCCTAACCACTAATCTGGTAGCCACCATATTTATATGGTAAGCCCACTATTAGTTTCAAATAAATGGTTACAACACCTCATCACCCAAAGGGTGTTGATCTTACATTGAGTAGAAAGGATCTGAGGCGAGAGTGTGATGTATCGAACGGTGAAAGTCACCATGCTAGTATTTGTCGAGAGTGTGCTGCTGGAAAAGCACAGCAGGTCTGGTAGCATCTGAGGAGCAGGATATTCAATGTTTTGGGCATAACATTGGGTTTATGCCCAAACCGTCGATTCTCCTGTCCCTTGGATGCTGCTTGACCTGCTGTACTTTCCCAGCAGCACACTCTCGACTCTGATCTCCAGCCTCTGCACTCCTCACTTTCTCCTCCATGATAGTATTTGTGGCATTTTTTTAATAACTGATCCACTGCTGTTTTACGTTTATGCCATTAGCTGCAAAAGAACTTTACATGCTAGAAAAAGAAAAGAAAATAAGACTCCAGTATGAGAAACAAATGGAAGAGCGTCAGAGGAAATTGCAAGAACAACGACAGAAGGAGCAGCAGAAGAGAGTTGCGGTGGAAGAGAAACGAAGACAAAAACAGGAAGAAGAAAAGGTCAGCATAGTGGCTGGGGAAGGGCCTCCTCTAATTATACCGAGTGTTGCAAAATTACATAAGAATTTAAAACAGTAGGCCATTCAACCCCTCAATCCTGCTCTATCATTCAGTATGATCATGGCTGACATGGTTGTGGCCTTATCTTCACTTCTGCCCGGCCCATAGCCCTCAACTCCCTTGCAGATCAATAATCTGTCTAATGTAGCCCCCACTGCTCTCTATGGAAGAGAATGGCAAAGACTGACGACACTCAGAGGTTTGGAGATGCCAGTGTTGAACTGGGGTGTACAAAGTTAAAAATCTCAACACCAAGTTATAGTCCAACAGGTTTAATTGGAAGCACAACCACCTGATGAAGGAGCAGCGCTCCGAAAGCTAGTTCTTCCAATTAAGCCTGTTGGACTATAACCTGGTGTTGTGTGATTTTTAACTTTGGACACTCCGAGGAAGTGCCTCCTCTTCTTTGATTCCTTATTGTGAAGCTTTGCACCATCTTCCGAGATTCCGCTGGAGGGGGAAGTGTCCTCTCAGCATCCATCCTGTCATGCCCCATCAGAAACTCATCTGCAGCACGTAAAGCTTAATACAGTTTCCTTGTATTCTTTCATAGGATGCAAGTATCACAGACAAATCCAACATTTATTCCTATCTTTAATTGCCTTTGAGGTAATGAGAGAAGTACCATATTGAACTGATGCTGCCATGTGCTAATGGTAAAAGCATAGAACCCTACCGTGCAGAAAGAGGCCATTCAGCCCATCGAGTCATAATGGTTTTGAGCCAACTGAGTGACTTGCTTGGTCATTTCAGAGGGCAGTTAAGGGTCAACCACACTGCTGGATTCACATGAAGGCCAGACCAAGTTGGGGGGAGGGGGGGTGGATTTAATTCCCTAAAAGACGTTAGTGAACAAGATTAGTTCTTACAATAGTCCAGTAGCTTCTTGGTTACCCTCCCCCCAGACTTATTTATTAATCCATCAGCTGCCTTGGAGAGGTTTGAACTCTGGATTATTTGCTCATTACATCACTACTAAACTACTCCAGCCCCTTTATTTATTCTTTAATGCTTAGCTTACTTCTCGTGCGTTCAGACATATGCATTATTCCCATGAAAGAGGGGTAAACGTTGTACCAAAGTGCCCAGGGAAAACAGACCCCCTTGTACGGTGGCACAGTGGTTAGCACTGCTGCCTCACAGCGCCAGAGACCCGGGTTCAATTCCCACCTCAGGCGACTGACTGTGTGGAGTTTGCACATTCTCCCCGTGTCTGCATCGGTTTCCTCCGGATGCTCCGGTTTCCTCCCACAGTCCAAAGATGTGCAGGTTAGGTGAGTTGGCCATGCTAAATTACCCGTAGTGTTAGGCGAAGGGGTAAATGTAGGGGAATGGATGTGGTGGGTTGCACTTCGACAGGTCGGTGTGGACCTTTTGGGGCAGAAGGGCCTGTTTCCACACTGTAAGTAATCTAATCTAAAGACTCTGCACCTTAGAGATTGCTATGGCACAAACCATCATCTTTCGAGGTGTAGAGTTCCAGTAAACACAGTGCTAATGTTGAATATTATTCCGATTGTGTGCCTAGCAGATGAAGTATAACGTGGATAAGTATAAGGTTATCCATTTTGGTAACAAAAACGAGAGCAGATTATCTGGCTACGAATTGAGAGAGAGAAGTATGCAACAAGACATTGGTGTTCTCATACACCAGTCATTGAAGATAAGCATATAGGGCACAGCAGGCAGGGAAAGGATTGGAGTACAAGAGCAGGCATGTCTTTATACAATTATAAAGGGCCTTGGTGAGACCACCCTAGGAGTAGTGTGTGCAGTTTTGTTCTCCTTATCTGAGGAAGGATGTTCTGGCAATGGAGGGAGCGCAGTGAAGATTTACCAGACTGATTCCTGGGATGGTAGGAATGATGTATGGGGAGAAACTGGATCTGTTGGGATCCATGTAAACTGGATCAATTTACAGAGCTGGGCTGAGAAGTGGCAGATGGAGATCAACCTGAATAAGTGCAAAGTGATTCATTTTGGAAGGTTGAGTTTGAATGCTGAATACAGGGTTAAAGTCAGGATTCCTGGCAGTGTGGAGTAACAGAGGGATCTTGGGGTCCAAGTACATAGATCCCTCAAAGCTGCCACCCACGTTGATAGGGTTGTTAAGAAGGTGTATGGTGTTTTGGCTTTCATTAGCAGGGAGATTGAGTTTAAGAGCTGCAAGGTTTTGCTGCAGCTCTATAAAAACCTGGTTAGACCACACTTGGAATATTGTGTCCAGTTCTGTTCGCCTCATTATAGGAAGGATGTAGATACTTTGGAGAGGGTGCAGAGGAGATTTACCAGGATGCTGCTTGGATTGGAGGGCGTGTCTTATGAAGAGAGGTTGAGTGAGCTAGGGCTTTTCACACTGGAGAGAAGGAGGAAGAGAGGTGACATGATAGAGGTGTACAATGTAATGAGAGGCATAAATAGAGTAGATAAAGAGACTTTTCCCCAGGGCATTGGAGGAAGGTATAGGGGAGATGGCAGAGGTAGGTTCTTTATGCAGAGAGTGGTGGGTGCATGGAATGCACTGGCAGCAGTGGTAGTAGAGTCAAAGACATCAGGGAGATTTAAGCAACTGCTGGACAAGCACATGGATGGCAGTAAATTGAGGAGTGTGTAGGTTAGGTTGATCTTGGATTCCGATAAATACTCGGCACAACATGGTACTATGCTGTCCTGTTCTATGTCCTGTATATTCCCTGCAGTTTAGAAGAATGGGGTGGGGGGATCTCATAGAAACCTAAACCGGGTCAACACAGGAAGAATGTTTCTAATGGCCAGGCAGCCCAGAACCAGGAGTGACAGTCTACATATGTGCAGAATCGTTAGATATGGGCAAATGTTTTCACCCAGAGAATGGTGGGCCTGTGGAATTCTCTGCCATATAAAGTGGTTGAGGGCAAAGCGTTGAATGTTTTTAAGGAGATGGATATAATTCTGAGGGCTAATGGAGTCAAACGGATAAGGAGACCAGGGTACTGTATTGGATGATCATATTGAATAGCAGAGCAAGCTTGATGGGATGAATGGCCTCTGCTCTAATTTTCTGTGTTCTTGACACTTGTGATTGTGTGATGTTTGAACATTGTCAGTGATACATGGAGCAAAGAGGAACTTAGCCTAGTACCACTCACTTCTGCTAGTGTACAGGGAAGCTGGATGTTCATAGCAACAGTGACCTTTGATGCTATCATGTTCCATGTGGTTGATGCTGAACGTACGAAGATTAGCATCCATATGTTCCACTGTTCGCACGCCCACCCGAAATAACTGGGCTGTGCATAAATGCTCCAGTTTACTTAAGGGATAGAGTAACCATGATACTGCCTCAGCTTGCAGTGTGGCGGCTATAATCATCACTCATTCATTCCTGACTCCGAGCAATGTCATAGAGTCATAGAGATGTACAACATGGAAGCAGACCCTTCGGTTCAACCTGTTCATGCCGACCAGATATCCCAACCCAATCTAGTCCCACCTGCCAGCACCTGGCCCATATCCCTCCAAACCCTTCCTATTCATATACCCATCCAAATGCCTCTTAAATGTT
>NC_057733.1:61689-65844 GCF_004010195.1 Chiloscyllium plagiosum
CTTTAGTGTCTACAATGCTTGGCTCAAGGTTTTTTTCTTTTAATTCTTAACAGTTAATTTCTTACTCTGAAAATTTCTATTTTGGGTATTTTATGTGGACATCAAAATTAAGAGTATATTGACCCCAAAACTCTCTTAACTTTATAGAAACTAATGAACAGTAGTAAGCCATTCAGCCCACCAAACGTGCTCTGCCATTCGGTACGGTCATGGGTTGGTTATCTACCTCATTTTCTCATCCTACCTCCATATGCCCTGATGTTATTAGTCTCCAAAAGTCTATCATTTTCTGTCTTGCATACACTGAATTTGAACTTACATAGATATTTGAGACAGAATATTCCAAAAATTCATCGCCCTCTAGAGAAATTTCTCCTCATTTCAGTCTTATTTGGCCTACTCCTTATCCTGAGAATTTGTCCCCTGTTCTGGAGTCACCAGACCCAGGAGAAATATCTTGTCTACATCCATCTTGTCATGCTCTGAGAATTTTGTAAGTTTTAGTGAGGTCACCAACTCTTAAGAATACAGAGCCAGTTTCCTCAATCTCTCCTCAACACCATTTTACCAGCCCAAAGAATAGTCTTGTGGACATTTATTGCATTCCCTCTAGGGCGAATATATTCTCCCTAAATAAGGAGACCAAAACTCTGTACAGATACTCTGGGTACAGTCTCACAAAGGCTGTAATAATTACAGCAAGACCTCTTTGATGCAGTACTCAAATCCTCTTGAGATGAAGACCAACATACTATTTGCCTTCCTCAATGCTTGCTGTACCTAAAGAGTATGGGGGAGGAATTAAGCACCACCACCATCACTGAAGAAGTAGTAATAATGACAAACGAATGGGCTAAAGGCAAATAAGTCTCCTTGACATGATGGTTTGCATTCGAGGATCCCAAAAAAGGTTAACCACAGAAATATTGGATGCATTAGTTGTAAGTTTCCAAAAATCCTTGAAGCTTTCTGGCATCTTCATCAATTTGTGTTCCCATCTAGTTTAACGTATCAACAAATTTTAAAATATTGCACTTCATCCCCACATTCCAGTCATAAGGATTGTTCCCCATCTGTGGACCTCGCACTGATCCTCATGGTAATCTATTCTGTTTTTATTCCATGTCACGAATGGTCTGTGACAGTCTTTACTCTGTTCTGTTAATTTGCTGTCACTACTGCTTTACAGTGATAACCTGTGGAGTATGAGAGTTGGTGTCTTCTGCCTCAGGTTTATAGATAACACTGCAAGGGAGGACTCACCAATTGAGCTATTATTGGCCTTTGTAGCCAATGAGATGGTGATTCTGGTTGTGAATTTCTCTCCCTTTATTCTTTATGACCAGTTTTTGAATAGAGTCCAGAGCAATCAGATGTAAGCCCTTTTGGCAGTAAGGGTCCCCCACGCATTGTGCGCTTATTCAGGTTCCACCCAACTCTTGGCCAAACCGTAGCTAAGTACAAATTGGTAAGTTGCTATCTCACCCAAAGAGTTCAAAGAAATAATGCATGGAGACAGATGAAAAATGGGCATTTACAGTAGATGTGCTGTGAGTTAGATTATAGGATCATAGAATCCCACAGTGTGGACGAAGGCCATACGGATCCTCAAAGAGCCTCCCAGTCCCCTACCCTATCCCTGTAACCCTGCATTTCCCATGGCTAATCCACTTAACTTGCATATCTTTGGACTGAGAGAAGAAACTGGGACACCTGGAGGCAACTCACGTAAACAGTGAGAGTGTGCAATTCCACACAGACAGTCTTCTTCACTACCTGCTTTCAGAAACAAAACCAGAAAAGTTTGGAAGTACTCAGGTCAGATCCTATCTGTGGGGAAAGAGAAATATTTGACCTGGCCAACCTGAAATGATAACCGTTTCCCCTTCTACATAGGCTGTTAGACCTGCTGAGTATTTGCTGCAGTTTTATTTAAATGTGGTGCTTTTGAACATGAAAAGGTCTGGTCAGTGTCAGTGAGTCATTACCAAGGGTCACCTGGTGATAGCATTTGTCTAACACAGGTCAAGTAAAAAAAAACCTGCCTGTACCAAAAGATCTACTGCTCCTGATGGTATGTGAGAAATGTGAATAATTGCCTGCAGAAAGTAGTAAAAAATCTGCATACCTCCAGTTTGAAATCTGCCATTAAAAACATTAAATGGGAACTGAAGACCTGAGAGACTACAGTTTGGAAGTATGGTTTTCATACAGTTCTGGATGCAAGCACATTGCTATTAAAGTATTGCTTAAAATCATTGTAAGGAACGGTGTGCAACTTTAACAAAGTCAGAAATTGCTAGAGAAACTCAGCAGGTCTGGCAGCATCGGTGGAGAGACAGTAGACTTAACATCTTGGGTCCATTGACCCTACAGAACTGCATCCACAGGCGCTGCCAGACCTGAATTTTTCCTGAATTTTCTGATTTTGTTTCTGATTTCTAGCATCTGCAGTTATTTGGTTTTTTTTTGTTTTGCATGCAAGTTTAATCCTGATTCCCTACTTTTGAAACTGAGATAGGAGCACTACGAAGCTGTGATGCGACGCACCTTGGAAAGGAGCCAGCGCTTGGAGCAAAGGCAAAAAAGATGGTCGTGGGGAGGAGCTGTAGCAACTGAGAAGGAAACCTCGAATGGTAAGTCTGACTTAGACCTAAGAATCAATTGCTAGGGATAATGCCAACCAGATGGTGTTTTTAAGCTGTGTTCAGAAGGATGTTTTACTCATTGATATTCATTCATTAATTTACATTAGTCTGTAGAAATTTACTATTATACTTCAGAGCGTAGAACTATCACCCAGCAGAGTGTTGGGAATAAACTGCAATAGACATGTCATGAGGAACCTTTTATTGAAGTTAATGAGAAGTAACTGATCCAAGAGGTTTGGGTGGGGAGTTAGGAACGCTACCCCAGAAGTGACAAATCACCATTTGTTGGGGGAGGCTGATCCATCCTTGTTTGGAGAGTAGAGGTCACAAACTGGATCGGGAGACTGAAGCAGGTTGGAGACATTGGTTCGGTATGGTGGGGGTGAGAGGGAGACTAGTAAAGGGGTAAAGGGCTTCACTTGGACAATCTTTTCAAACTCTGCATTGAGGGTTGAACTGGGTAGGGGGGGGTGGGGGGGAGGTTAATGTGGACAGGCCAATAAACTTAGTGTTTTGGAAGTACTCAATACAAAGCGGAGTCTTCTATTCCAGGATTGTACTCTCAGCACCAGAGCCATCCTGTAATTTACATTAGCGCAGCATTCCAGAAATGACATAAATCACCTGACAAACCATAGCTAGGAACTTGGGACCACAAAATGAACTGCTGCACTCCCCATTACACCGATAACTTGTGGAGTTTCATCATCCTGTCATCTGTAAAAACGCCACATCAAGGTTTCACATTTTAAGACATTTACTGTAACAATAACACACCGTTGCCTAAACACAAACTTTGTAGGCCAGTTTTACAATACCGAATGGAATATTGTTTTTAGCCCAACTGATAAAACGTGTTTGACAGATTTATTTATAGACAGTAGGGAAATAGATGGTGACATCTTGCAAAATGTCCAGATTACAGAGGAGGAAGTGCTGGATGTCTTGAAACGGTTAAAGGTGAATATATCCCCAGGACCTGATCAGGTGGTACCCAAGAACTCTGTGGGAAGCTAGAGAAGTGATTGCTGGGCCTCTTACTGAGATATTTGTATTATCGATAGGCACAGGTGAGGTGCCGGAAGACTGGAGGTTGGTTAATGTGGTGCCACTTTTTAAGGACAAGCCAGGGAACTACATACCAGTGAGCCTGATGTCGGTGGTGGGCAAGTTGTTGGAGGAAATCCTGAGGGACAAGACGTACATCTATTTGGAAAGGCAAGGACTGATTAGGGATAGTCAGCATGGTTTTGTGCGTTGGAAATCATGTCTCACAAACTTGATTGAGTTTTCTTTTTGATGAAGTAACAGAGGATTGATGAGGACAGAGCGGAAGTTGTGATCTGTATGGACTTCAGTAAGGCGTTCGACAAGGTTCCCCATGAGAGACTGATTAGCAAGGTTAGATCTCTCAGAATACAGGGAGAACTAGCCATTTGGATACAGAACTGGCTCAAAGGTAGAAGACAGAGGGTGGTGGTGGAGGGTTGTTTTTCAGACTGGA
>NC_057733.1:66334-73867 GCF_004010195.1 Chiloscyllium plagiosum
CAACCTTTTTCACACAGAGGGTGGTACGTGTATGGAATGAGCTGCCAGAGGAAGTGGTGGAGGCTGGTACAATTGCAACATTAAAGAGGCATTTGGATGGGTATATGTATAGGAAGGGATTGGAGGGTAATGGGCCGGGTACTGGCAGGTGGGACTAGATTGGTTGTGCTATCTGGTCAGCATGAATGGGTTGGACCGAAGGGTCTGTTTCTATGCTGTACATCTCTATGATATACACATTCAAACGATTCCTACTACCAAATGTGAATTCATAGAATCATAAAATTTTACACTGCAGAAGTAGGCCACTCAAGTCTGTACTGGCTTCTGAAACAGCTACCCAGCTAGTCCTATTCTCCAGCTCGATCTAACTTTTTCGCTGACAACTTTAAAGTTGTGGCCCCTACTACTGAGAAATCAACTAATTGAAACCGAATATCCTTCTTTACCCTGTCAAAATGTTCATAATTTTGAGCACCTCAATAATTGGCATTCTTTATTTTCTGAGTGTGGTAACTTCAATCTTTTAAACTGCCGTTTGGTGTGGTTTGATTTCCTAGATACACTCACTTTTTGGCTTTTCTGCACAGTTATGATTCTGTGATTCCTTTGGTCTTCATTTAACTCCATGCGAAAAAGGTCTTTTCACTTTGAGCATGAGTTTTCCCCAGATTGCTACATTGCTGTTTGATGACATTTTAGCCTCCAGTTGCTCTTCTGTCCTGAAACCAGGTAGACCCAAAATGTGCAGTCTGTAAAACTTGAGGGCAGTCTGTAATCTGGTCTTGATAGTGGTGGCTTCTGCGTGCATCCTCATGACAATGTTATATAGCTCATGTGAGTCTCAATCTAGAAATGCTAACGAGTTGACTCAGAGGCCACATTCTCTTTCACCTTAGAACTAGCTAGACAGTTTCAAGCACAGCCACTTTTATGCTCGCTTTCTCAAATGTTTGACACTTGAGACTCTTAGTCTGTACAGTTGATCCACAAGCTGCTGCCACCAGAGTCTGATGTGCTATGACACATCTAGAACAAATACAACTAGAACCTGTGCCCCCTGGTCCAAAGGTGAGGACATTACCACTGTATCACAAGAACGCTCACAGGCTGCTGCCATAGTCACCAGCATAAATACTTTTCATCTCCTTCTTATTAAAACAATAAAAATCTTCCTTTTTTCTCTAACAAAGAAAGTACCCAGGCTTACTGTCAGACAGACTTCAAAACCGGCCACGTACCCTTTTTAATTTTACCTTGAATCAGAGACCGTTCCAAACATAGTCTTTTCCACCTCAAATATGAATGTCTTTGGATGCCAGCTTGTACCAGGTCCAAAAGGACCTGAACTGTTAAGGAGATGTTTGTTTTGCTTCAGCCACAGAATTTTCAATGCAAGCTGAAACTGAACCCCTCTGATTCAACATGGGCTCCCTTATGTGCAGTATAGCATGTATAATGGTGGAGTTTGCAGAGTTGGTTTTAATAAGACTAAGATGGGGAGTAGCTGAATGTGAGTGGATGGATCCAATGCGGATGATATTTTGCTGTGAGCAGTGTTGAAGTGAGAGGATGATATGTGATGTTTAAATCAAAGACAAACAAGACCACCATTTTGTTTTGTTTTGATTGTCTTTGTAAGCATTTATCAGGGATTATTCCCCGAGCTCAGTTCCTGTCATCATTAATCGCCTTGTTTTTGCTGTCACCAATATTTATCTATTAATCTGTATTGATTTTGTTAAGTGATCATTTCTCTCTCGTTTAGGTGTTCCTGAACATTCCTTAACTCCACCTTTAAATTTGTCTGACTGCCCCCCTCCTTCCTCAGACTCCCAGGCTTCCACTGAAGATGGTTCTGGTTTGGAACTATGCTACCTGCTTGCTGAAATTAATGCATTAAAGATGAATATTAGTTAATGTTGCAAACTAACATTTTAAAACTGGAAAAGGAAACTAATCTCAGGCACCACAGGCATGTAATACTTGCTTTATTTTCCCCAGCGAATATTGGGTATGGATGCATGCACTTGGATTGTAAGGAAAGTTGTGAAGTGATATTTTATCCTGAAAACATGTTATGCTAATATCGGTCTGATCTAATAAACAGGTGCTGGTTTAGGATTTAGAGACTTTCTAAATGAACTGAAGGTCAAGCTGCATTGATGCATACTTATCAATGAAATTTAAGCCCACAATCTTTTTGAATTGCAGAGATTGTATCTTTCCATTTTCATCACCAGAATGTTATCTGGCTTACCTTAATGTTTATTACATTAAATATTCAATTGTGAAGTACCTGGATCTGTGAAGCTTCTGGTAACAATCCGTGATCATCTTTAGCTTGCCCTAATGCTATTTTAACAATGGTGTGGTATACTGGATTGAGGGTGCGATGTGTGGGAGCACTCCTCCTTGGGCATCATTTTCAATCCCAGCTTAACAGGGCTTTCCCTCAGGCTCGTTTGTAAAGTGTGTTCGGATTTGCATGATCTGGTTATGAGAAGTATGAGACAGCTTAGAGCAGCCTAAACTGGAAATGTTGTGAGCCAATGGTAATTGGATTTTTGAAGTTGTTAGATTTCCAGATGAGTTCACTGTAAAATGAGAGCACACTATCAGCAGTGTGCACCTACTGCCAACACTGAGCAGCATTCTTGTTCCACTGCCCAAAACTGTCTGAGCACAAAATTTTCAGCAGGACGTAGCAACTTCACTATTTTGCTCAAACAGGCAAATGTTACACTGAGCAGGTTTAGATCAGAATTGTAACTAAAATTTGTTTCCATTTAAGTTGAAGGTTTTTATTTTCCATTGATTATTGACATTTTGATTTGAAGATTTTCAAACTCTGAAACTCCAGACCCAAGCCAAGAACATTCTTTTCTAATAAAACTCAATAAATTGATGCAAGTTCTCTCATCCCAATATCTACTTTCAGGATAAAATATATCTAAGATATGCATGGTGTAAAGGGCTGTTCAAGACAGTTACCAGTGCTGTACCTGGACTCCTCCCTCAAAGATGTTGAGTTTTATTTTCTTCCTGCAGTTGTAGACAAACGCTCTACATCCACCGGCAGCCTCACAAAACAGGCACGGCCTGAGATAAGCAAGCGTCTGTCTTCATCTTCAACAGCACTTCCACACTCTCCTGACAAAAGTAAGTGAGCTGTTCCTGGATTTGCGCGCATGTTATAAATTTTGTTATAGATTTTAAACTTCAAAGTATTGTGTTACTCTTCAGCAGATGGCCATCCTGTAATTGAACTGTGTGTCTTCACATCAAGTTACAACGATAAACAATGGTAAACTGTTATCTCTCAAAGCTAGGGTGACTATTTAAATCAGAATAAGTGATTGCAAATGACTGATCTCTTGCTTGGGTTGAATGGACCACCATTAACACTTGATTCTTGCTATCCCTCACTCTCCTGTTGATCTCATTTATTCATGCAAACAGATGAATCTGTCTGTGAAGATGTGTGTTGAATGCAGTCAGCTTCAAGTGGTTAAGAAGGGCATGAATCTCTAAAAATTCCAACCTTCTCGGCCCTGTAAATCAGTAATGATTGGTCTCTTACCTTTATCTCAGTCCCAAGCTTCCCAGACCATTTTCTGAAACTGCCAGCTGCTGTGGCATTGACCACTGTTTATTGGCTCTCAATCGAAGAGAAATGTGATTCATCACTCTTTATCATATTTCTTGAAATGAAATTCTGTGAACAATGTTGATGTGATCTTAACATGCAGGAATGGTCACCACAGTGATTTCAGTAAAATGGTCCAGATATTTGTGTCTTTGCTGCTTTTGTGCGGAGCTCTGTCTTCTGAATGTTTCTGAATTGCAGAACTCAATTGGAGAATCTTTCCATAGATTACTTTAAAAATGCTTTACTATGTCTAATTTAATCACAGCCTAGAATGGTTACAGTAGCAGAATCCGTTTCTCTTTCTCTGCCATCGATGCCTCATTATTGTGACGACTACGACAATCTCCACTCAACCTTCTATCCTCTATAGAGAACATCCTCAACTTCTCTAATCTAAATTCTGAACTGTAATTTCTCATCACTTGAACCATAATTGTAAATTTTTTGTGCGTTATATCCATGATCATACCACCCTTCCGAGAGTCAGTGCCAGAACCAAATGCAATACTCTAGTTTAGATCGAACCAGGGTTTTAGAGAAGTTCATTGTAACTTCCTTGCTTTTGAAATCTCTTTATAAAGCCCAGAGTGCCATATATACTTTTAACCACTTTCTCAAACTGGCCTTCTACCTCTGGTACATCTCAGCTAGTGATGGCTTGTCAAATTGAAGTCCCAGCAGCCTCCACTGCTACCAATTTATCAAGTTTGTACCCCATGCAGTCTCTTGACTATGTACCCCTTCACTCTGACTTCTTCCTTGGTAAAGTCAGCTGTAAATAATTGATTTTGTACCTCACCCATGCCTCTTACCTTCAAGCAGTCATTGTAAGTTATTTTTTTGAAAAACCTTCTGGTTATCTTTGGATAGGCTCATTACTTTTAAAGCTGAAAGAGTTCTCCTTTTTTTCCAGTGATTCAGGTAAATCATTTTCATTTGTAAAAGCTGAGCCTGAATCTCTTCCAGTTTTTCATCACTTATGCAGAAAAATGAAATGCTACAATTTTAGAACAAGGAGGGTAAAAGTGTCTGACCACTTGAGAACCCAGGAGAACCTGAGAAATGAAATCCTGTTTGTGTAATACACTTCAGTTTCTAATGAATGCTCCCTTTTATCTCTTTCGTGAGAGATTTATGCAGCTTTGATAGAACAAAGAACAGTCTAGCACACGAACAGGCCCTTTGGCTCACCAAGACTACACTAATACATGTCTTCCTGAACTAAAAACTTTTTGCCTCTATGCAGTCCGTATCCCACTCTTCCCTGCCTGTTCAGATATCTGTCAAGATGCCTTCTGAACGTTGCTATTGTATCTGCTTCCACCACCACCTCTGGCAGCACATTCCTGGTACTTAACCATCCTCTGCAAAAAAAAAAGCTGCCTCTTCCATCTTTAAACTTTCGCCCTATGTCCCATAGTGAGTGGCATTTCTATCTTGGGAAGAAGACTCTGACTATACAGTCTCTCCATACCTCTCATAATTTTGTATAATGCCATGCCAAGTATCACTAATAAGTCCATATTTTTCCAAATGTGAGTAAAAATCTTCACCATTTAACTGCAGTTATTGTTTATCATCATGTTTCACTGTTGCAAATGCTGGAACTGAGTGGCTCATGTAATCATGGAGCTGAACCTAATCAGAAAGACAAGCTTGAAATCTCCTTGTCAATCTTTTGTACATTCCTCACTAATCTGTGAACTGAACTAACTCGGAGTCCTGGGACTGAGCAAGTGAATGGGCTGGTGACTTACACTTCTCATAGCCCACACTAGCTCACCTTCAATCTGATGGTTTTTCACAAATACTGTAACTGCTGCTTAAAGACTAAGCTGAAAAGCTTTTGTTGATTGATTGGGGAAAGTACATCATGATGTGGCAGACTTGTTATATATTGTTTTGTAAACCAGATTGTGATTATAAACATAAGTTGTTGTATTCAGAGTTAATGATGATCTATTCCTGGTCATGTTATTGAAGTGCTATGACAAAATTGAGGATCAATGAAGGCGGTTTGGCAAGTGAATAGTTATTGAGGCTTTCATTGTCCATCTCACCTGATTCTAAAGGTCATTTGATCCTCAAATTACCTGGTTAAGTATACAATGTCGACTGACAAATCAATGTATTGCTGAGAGAGCGCCGCACTGTTGGAGGGTCAGTCCTACAATCACCACTTGGCAGTTCGATGTGTCTCAATGTGCTCCGTCCACCTTGTGATGCAATCAGTTAGCAAAGAACTTCAATTACAGCAAGTGCCAGGTAATAGCAAAATCTCAATAATCCTAAGGTAAGAGAGACTTTGCATTTGTAGAGCACCTGCCATGGCTTTAGAATGCCCCAAAGCACTTGTAGCTCCTGAAGTACAATACTCTTCATGTGTTGCCACTGCTGTCGTGTGGATATAACCATTTTAAATACGGTGTTTCTCCGGCTGCTGAGTCGTGAACCTGGGAGTATAATCACAGGATGAGGATTGAGCGAGTTTTGAGAAGATTTGTAGCTTAGGTTGAGGTGTTGGATGTAGGCTTGCTCGCTGAGCTGGAAGGTTTGTTTTCAGACGTTTCATCACCATACTAGGTAACACCTTCAGTGAGCATTTGAATGAAGCACTGAAGCATTTACCACCTGCTGAGATAAAGGACAGAAAATGACATAATCAACCCAAGGAAACCCAACCGATAAATAGAAAGCGGGTTACACCACTAGTGCTTCAATCGGAGGCTCACTGAAGATGTTACCTAGTATGGTGACGAAACATCTGGAAATGAACCTTCCAGCTCAGCGAGCAAACCTACATCCATAAGGATTGAGCATTTAAGACAGATGTGACGTAACTCCTTCTCAGTACTGACCTTCCAACACTGCAGCACTCTCTCAGTACAGACCTTCTGACTGGCACAGCTCAGTAGTATACTTTTATTTTCTCTTATAGGCTGTGACCATCCCTACGTTGCTGCACAGCCCTTGAACTGAGTGGCTTGTGTGGCTGTATTCCAAATTTTACCCTTTGGTGGTGGGAACTGAACATGAGTTCCCAGGTGTTATGTGGGTGTCTGGATTACTAGTCCAGACACAATAGAGCTACACTTTGCTTTCCGAAGGAGTGCCAGTGTAGGGTTTGTGTTTCCTGGTGTGGAACCTGAAACCACAATCCACTGATTCAGGTTGAAAGACTTGCCCGCTGAGTCACAGCTGCCACTTTTTCTGATGCTAAGGTGAAATGGAATTGTATGGGTTTAAGGTATAGTTCTAGTTCTTGGGTTGTTGTCATTCATTAATCACTTGCCTTCAGTCATTTAACAGAATTTGAATTTGATTTTTAGGTGCGTCTTTGAAGAAAAGAAGTGCTTCATTAAACCGATTGGGTAGTAAAACCTCTCAACCAGAACAGAGTGTCTCCCAGGTGGAACAAGCAGGTGCAGGAAATGCTTTCTAGCCACATTTAACATGCTGTTTTGAATAATTGTGAATGTTGCATTCCACCTTTTAAGAAAAATCAGGCTCTCTTGCAGACATTTACTTGATCAGAGAATTATTTCAATAACGTTATTTCAATAACATAATAATTATTTCAATAACTGCATCCAGTTCTGGTTGCCCTATTATAAGAAAGATATGGATGCTTTGGAGCAGGTTCAGAGCTTTACCAGGATGCTGCCTGGACTGGAGGGCTTTTCTTATAAGGAGAGGTTGACTGAGCTCGAACTTTTTTCATTGGTGAAAAGGAGGAGAAGAGGGGACCTAATTGAGGTATACAAGGTAATGAGCGTGGGTTGGTACCTGGGATTTCGATGTTGTGGCTATTACAGAGACATGGGTAGAACAGGGACAGGATTGGCTGTTGCAGGTTCCAGGATTTAAATGTTTTAGTAGGG
>NC_057733.1:73944-108493 GCF_004010195.1 Chiloscyllium plagiosum
AGGCCAACAAGGGGTGAGGCCATACTGGATTTGGTTCTGGGTAATGAACCAGGCCAGGTGTTAGAATTAGAGGTAGGTGAGCACTTTGGGGGCAGTGACCACAATTCGGTGACTTTTACTCTAGTGATGGAGAGGGATTAGTGTGCACTACAGGGCAAGAGTTATAGATGGGGGCAGGGAAATTATGGTGCTGTGAGGCATGACTTAGGATGTGTGGTTTGGAAAAGTAAGCTTCAAGGCAAGGTCGTAATTGATATGTGGAGCTTGTTCAAGGAGCGACTATTGAGTGTCCTTGATAAGTATGTACCCGTCAGGCTGGGAGGAAAGGGTCGTGTGAGGGAGCCGTGGTTTAATAAGGAATTGGAATCCCTTGTTAAATGGAAGAGGGCGGCCTATGTAAAGATGAGGCGTGAAGGTTCAATTGGGGCGATTGAGAGTAGTGGTGGACTCTCCCTCTTTATGGGCATTTAAAAGGCATTGGATAGGCATATGGAGGATAGTGGGCTAGTGTAGGTTAGGTGGGCTTGGATCGGCGCAACATCGAGGGCCAAAGGGCCTGTACTGTGCTGTATTTTTCTATGTTCTATGAGAGGCATAGATAGAGACGATAGCCAGAGACTATTTCCCAGGGCAGAAATGACTAACACGAGGGGTCATATTTTAAGCTGGTTGGAGGGGATGTCAGAGGCTGGTTCTTTACACAGACAGTTGTGAGAGCATGGAATGCGTTGCCAGCAGCAGTTGTGGAGGCAGGATCATTGGGGACATTTAAGAGACTCCTGGACATGCACATGGTCACAGAGATTTGAGGGTGCATACATGAGGATCAGTGGTCGGCACAACATCGTGGGCTGAAGGGCCTGTTCTGTGCTGTACTGTTCTATGTTCTAACATTGTTGTGTGCTTTTAGTTTAAACCCTGACACTAAAAAAGGATTAAGCATTTTTGAAGTTTTGGAAGTGAGCCTGCAGGATTTGGAAGCAGCTTTTGGTGTTGAAGATGTTGTGGGAATAATGAAACAATGCCATTGATTCTTACACACAGCAGACAAGAAGAGAAGCTCTTCGCTGAATAGATTGCCTAGCAACCCTCGTTCTTTATCTCAAACAGACAAAAAGGACAATCTGCAAGGTGGCTACCAATTTGCATCAGATAGTTTCTCTGTAACATGATAAAAATATTCACTGAATATTAAATGTATTTAACTTGATGCTATATGAATATTTCTACTTTGATTTATTGCACTGGGTCTCAAAATTGCACCTGTTGCAACACAGAACATCTTGCTGATTTGATTATATTAATTTCTTCTCATTAGGGAACAAGTTCAAAGCTTTTACATTTTCTAGATTGTTTGTGGTGACAGTACGAAAGGGCCTACATTGACAGAATGCAATCCAATCTGACCAGCTCCTGACTATACCTGTGCAATTTTGATTTTTTTTTTAGCCTGTTGCATCCTGTTTGTGATTAACCTCTTTCAGTTTGGAAATCTTTTCAATCGTGAAGTCTGCTTGCTGATTGTGTTCATCCAGTATTAACCCTCAAATTCACTAACAGAAACTTCCCAATATTTTCCATTTCTACAGCTTACAGCGGGCTATGTACCTCTAATGTAACTTCCCCAGTTTCTTAACACAGGCACAGTTATACAGGGAGCTACTACTGTCCTCTGGCTACGTTACACCATTTACGCAGAGTAGACTGTGGCAGCGTGATGTTCATTATAGGTAGCTTCCTGAAGCTGATGCTTCCACGTGCTTAGAAGCAAGTTACTCTGCCCCCACAAGCAGAGGCTTATTTGTTTGCTCGTACTGATATGTTAATTACACCCTGCATTTGCCAGTATTCTGTTTGAATGCACCTTGCTTTTGTTAAAGTCAGCAGACCTCTGCTTATTTGTTAATGGCCGGCAGTGTATTTATCGGGACCCACCATGCCTTTGTTATTACCATGAGTTGAATATTGTTTACTGCTAGTTATCTAATTGGTTGGGATAGTGAAGTTTTTGTTTTCGCTTTTAACCCTTTTCTATTTCTCGGTAAGCATTTGCTAACTGAACATGTTTTTGTCACAATTTGTTTCAATCCTCCTCCCTTCTTTCTCTGACTCCACATGTGTGTGTGCGCACGCGCTCTCACACACGCGCGCGCGCGCGCACACATACACACACACACACACACACACCCAAGTCAAAACTATGCTGACTTGCTTTTTGGTTTATTCCTGCCCCTCAGCTCGGCGTTCCCAGAACAGTCCCCTGGAGAGTAACATCATCAGCCGTCTGCTAACCCCCACACAGTCCTCTTTAGCTAGGAGCAAGAGTGCTGCTGCTATATCAGAAGCTGGACAAAGTTCTGCAGGTAATTCTCTTTACCAAAGACAATATTTCTAAAAGCCATATATTTATTGAGGGTGATTGCATTAAAAGCTTTGCCTGCACACTGACCTTGTGGTTACACACGTTCTTGGCTGCTCTCTGCTAATGTAGCAAAGTATTTTTATTCAGCTCAGGACCAAGAAGCTTTTGCTGACTGGGGCATCAGCTCTGTCCTGATGGCGAGTAGTGAAAGTGAACTTCTCAACTCTGTTCTCAACTCAGTTACCAGATCTAATAAAGCTCAGAGTCAAAGAAGGTCCCACATTGGGCTTCGTGACTTGTGGGGGAGATGTAGGGAACTCACAGAACACCCACCCCCCTACATGAGGGATGGTGCTGACAGGGGAGGTGTGGTGATGGGGTGGGAGGCGGTGGGAGAGAGGGGTGGAAGCTGGCAGTACATCCATTGGTTCACCTTTAACACTACTTCTTCCTTGGAAGAACTCTAATAAATTAGTTAAGCATGATTTCTCTATCCAATAGTTCCTCAGATTTTAATAGTTTGAAAGATCATTAGGGATGCGATGGCCTTGTGGTATAATTGTTAGAATATTAATCCAGAAACCCAGGTAACATCTTAGGGAATGTCCTTCAAATCCCATCAAAGCAGATGATGGATTTTGAATTCAATTTTTTTTAAATCTGGAAATGAGGGTCTAATAACGACCATGAATCCATTGTCAATTGTCGGCAAAGCCCATCTGATTCACTAACTCCCTTTAGGGAAGGAAACTGCCTTCATTACCTAGTCTGGCCTACATGTGACTCCAGACCCACAGCAATGTGGTTGATTGTTAAGCTGCCCTCTGGACAATTAAGGTTGGGCAATAAATTAGATTAGATTAGATTACTTACAGTGTGGAAACAGGCCCTTCAGCCTAACAAGTCCACACCGCCCCGCCGAAGCGCACCCACCCAGACCCAATCCCCTACATTTACCCCTTCACCTGAAGGTATGGGCAATTTAGCATGGCCAATTCACCTGACCTGCACATTTTTTTTTGGAATGTGGGAGGAAACCGGAGCACCCGGAGGAAACCCACGCAGACACAGGGAGAATGTGCAAACTCCACACAGTCAGTGGCCTGAGGTGGGAATTGAACCCAGGTCCCTGGCGCTGTGAGGCAGCAGTGCTAACCACTGTGCCACCGTGCCGCCCAAATGTTGGCCTAGCCAGTGATCTTCTCATCTGTGAATGAATTTTTAAAAATGTATTACACTGAGCATAGCATGGATAATGATATCAGAGATAATTGAAGGTTAGATTCAGAGATACCTCTCAAAAAAGACAGATCATAACCCAGAATCACAATGTGTGTCAATAATCGTGATTCATAATGTCTCGCGTTTATCCAGCTTCAGAATGTTAACCTTCTTGCTCCCTGTTACAGATGCTGATTGACATGCCATGTGTTTCCTGCAATCTGTTTTAATTTCAGATTTCCAGTATTTGCAGTCTTTTGTTTTCTATTAGAAGAGGTTAATTATGCAACCAGTAGAAAAATAGAAGATGATAAACAGCACCGTGTTTAGGAATTGTATTTTAGCATTGTATTTCGGGCTTTTGTAGGTTGGTACAAACTCTCTGAGCTTGAACCTCCTGAGATGTTTGATTCCAGCATGTCTTAAGTATCACATGACACTACTTCAAATCCTGAAATAACTGACCGACCCAGGGATTGATTAATTCCCCAATCTCTGCTAGATCAAAAGGCTGAGGTAAAAACAAAAGGCTACTTAAGTCTCCAGTTTTCAAAATGTTTTGCTGCATCTCTAATCTGATCATTTTTACTGTCCTCTTTTTCTCTTTCCCCTATTT
This sequence comes from Chiloscyllium plagiosum, assembly GCF_004010195.1. Taxonomy (NCBI): domain Eukaryota; kingdom Metazoa; phylum Chordata; class Chondrichthyes; order Orectolobiformes; family Hemiscylliidae; genus Chiloscyllium; species Chiloscyllium plagiosum. The sequence goes on from NC_057733.1 coordinate 78,144, forward strand.
TTCTCTCTTGCCTTTCTTGTTTTCAGATCAGAAAAAGAATTCAGTTTAATCTAATGCAGTGCTTCTAACCTTTTAATAAATTTTTTTAAAATTTTAGCTTCAATATTTTGTTGATTTTTTTTTTAGTCCTGGCCATCGGAAAGAAAGAAGCAGCCACCTAAGCCCCCAGGCTTGCTTTATTTATGAGTCTGACATTTGATGTGACAATTGATGTTCTTGTTGTACAGGTCAATCAGAAAGGCAAACCTCAGGCTGCTGTATAATTTTCACATGCTCTCCTGGTTCCCCATCATTACATCTCTCCATATTTATTTATCTGCTATAGAGTACAAGAACTAAGATGAGAATATTGTGAATTGCTCTTTTCAGAAACACATTTTACAGCAGAATGCTAAAACTTGATAGAAGCATTCCAGCAAATTCATGTGTAGGTTTGAGAGTTTTGGTTGCTATTAATCACATTTGGTACAATGATGTATATATCAGTATGAAAATTAACAACTGAGAACAGGAAATACTCAGCAGGGTCTGACAGTAAATCTGGTGAGAGTGTTAAAAATCACAGAATACCAGGTTATAGTCCAACAGGTCTTTTTTTTAGATTACCTACAGTGTGGAAACAGGCCCTTCGGCCCAACAAGTCCACACCAACCCGCCGAAGCGCAACCCACCCAGACCCATTCCCCTACGTTTACCCCTTCACCTAACACTACAGGCAATTTAGCATGGCCAATTCACCTAACCTGCACATTTTTTTTGGACTGTGGGAGGAAACCGGAGCACCCGGAGTAAACCCACGCAGACACTGGGAGCTGTGAGGCAGCAGTGCTAACCACTGTGCCACCGTGCTGCCCTTCATCAGGTGGTTAAGGAGTGGCATTCCGAAAGTTAGTACTTCCAAATAAACCTGTTGGACTACAACCTGGTGTTTTGTGATTTTTAACTTCATCCACTGCAGTCCAACACCAGCACCTCCAAGTTTTGGTGAAAGCAGTGGAATTAATGTCTCAAGTCTGTCATCTTTCATCAGAATGAAAGTCTGACACAATCTTAACGATCTGAAGCATTAATGTTGTTTCTCCCTCCATGCTGCTCCCTGACCTATGGAGTACCTGTTTTCATTTCACATTTACAGCTTTTGAATCTCAGTGTGAGATCATTCATTACCAATTAGCCAATTTCAGTATAGCTAAGAATTTGGAAAAATTGCTTCATTTTGCCTGGTCTGTCCCAAGTTCCAATCTCGCTAGATAGGAAGAGATGTTTAACTGTTGGGGAATTGGTGGAAATCTGAAAAAGAGATGCGTTTTTGTTAAAAATTGGAATCCATTCAAGTAATAGTTTATTCTCTTGTTCTGACAAGTTGTTGCAGATTTTGTTTTTGATGTTCTGCTACTTAGCTTTCATTGATCTAAAATCTCTCCATTTGCTGCTTTTTACCGTCTACAGCATATTTTGTAAGTCCTGCGTTTTGCTATGGAATTTTATATAATCATTGCACCTGGCAGCTGAATGTTCAGCCTGGCTGGAGCATCACCATGTCTGCTGCATGGAACCCAGTGCTTTTCCCATTGCTGTTTAATGTGTTTTTAACTGTTTAACTTCTTACAAAATGTGTTCTGTTTTTGGGGTGGGTACAGACATCCTCATTGTGTCACTGAACGGATGACTGCAATTAAATGAAAACAAATAGGAGTGGCCCACAGGTTGCATGATCTCAGCCGGTAGCTTCAATAACTGTCCATGTGTCATGAAATCACTGTCTTCATGTTTCTCATTCAATTACAGTATTGTCCTGTGGTTTAATGCTTATTTAACTCGCTGTGTACAAATGGCACAAAACGTTTTGGCAATTGAAAGTCAATTCTATTAATTCCATTTTTACTTGATGTTTCTCCACCTTAATTACTAACCAAAGCATGGTGATGGTGTCTGTTAATCAAGTGTGGTGGTCTGCACTTTGCTATTCATTCGTGGTCCTAACATGCACCATTTCTGTTTTTCTCTTTTTATTTTCTTGCTTTGCACTTTTCTTGCTTTCCTATTTCAAATTCTAACCTTGTAGAGTCTCATCTCTGTCCTCGTTCAGCTTCAGCTAGACCCGTCAACCCCCCAAACAAGCCTCTGCGTAGCCGGAGCACAGACCGACAGAACCCTGTGTCTGAAGCCTCTGCCAAAGACACTACATCAGTCGAAGCCTCTCAGGTTAGTGGAAAGAGGGGCCATTTGTTGAATTTCTTTGAAAAGTATTTATTTGACTATCTTTCTGTTTGTGCTCATGTTTATATTGATTCAATAGACAGTAGACAATAGGTGCAGGAGTAGGCCATTCTGCCCTTCGAGCCTGCACCGCCATTCAACATGATCATGGCTGATCATTCCTAATCAGTATCCTGTTCCTGCCTTATCTCCATAACCCTTGATTCCACTATCCTTGAGAGCTCTATCCAACTCTTTCTTAAATGAATCCAGAGACTGGGCATCCACTGCCCTCTGGGGCAGAGCATTCCACACAGTTAGTTGGTGTGCATGTTTTTGTTCATTAATCCTTTGACTACCTTGGCCAGGTGATTTCTTTTTAGCCCACATGGGATGGTAGATGGGGCCTGGTTCAATGTTCCACCAGAAAGATGACTCTTATTTCTCAGCAGTACATGAGGAAGTCTGAATTATTATATCAGCCTAGGATAGTAATATCACCTTCTGAGTCAGAGTAGAGATTGCTGCTACTGAGTCACAACCAACATCTATTCATACAGGCTGTATTCTTTTAGATTCATTCCCAGCATGTTGACATCACTGGCTGGACCAGCATTTATTACTAATCCCTAGTTGCTCTTGAGAAGGTGGTGGTGAGCTACCTTCTTGAATCGCTGCAGTCCACACGCTGTAGTGATATTCAATGCTGTTAGGGAGAATTTTGACCCACCAAGTATCTTTGTATCCAGAAAGTTGTGCCATTGAGTGCAATTGCATAATGATCGTGTTATTGAACTAACAACCAAAGAATGATCCCAATATTCAAGTTAAAAACTTAAATGGAAGTGCAGAATTTAGTTCAGTTAACTAATTTAGTCGAATTTAAAAGTAAAAACTAAATCAATATTGTCAGGTATGAAATAATTGGATTGTAGTAGTGGTGATTAAAGTAGTGATCAGTGGAATGTCACTGGACCTCCAGAAGGCATTTAATAAAGTCCTTCCTGAAAGGCTGATTACTAAAGAGAAATTGCTGATCTAGTGAGGAAATTAGCTAAGTGACAGAAAACAAGGTAAGGAGAATGGATAGACACTTGAGTTATCAAACTGAACCTCAGCTTTTCAGCATATTTGCTAATGACTCAGATGGAACAGAAACCCAGTATCTGAATGTATCAATGATATACGGATAAAAACAGCATTGTACACAGTCTCAATGGAACCATACGCTCCAAAGAAGCATTGCTGGAGTGAATGAATGGGTGAAACTGGGGCATATGGATTCAATGTATGCAAAGCTGAAAAATGTGTTGCTGGATAAAAGGTAGGGAGGAGGGACTTGAGGGAGGAGCATTGGGAATGCGATAGGTGGAAGGAGGTTAAGGTGAGGGTGATAGGCCGGAGTGGGGGTGGGGGCGGAGAGGTCGGGAAGAAGATTGCAGGTCAAGAAGGCGGTGCTGAGTCTGAGGGTTGGGACTGAGACAAGTTGGGGGGGGGGAAATGAGGAAGCTGGAGAAATCTGCATTCATCCCTTGTGGTTGGAGGGTTCCTAAGCGGAAGATGAGGCACTCTTCCTCCATTCGTCATGTTGCCATGGTCTGGCGATGGAGGAGGCCAAGGACGTGCATGTCCTTGGCGGATGGGAGGGGGAGTAAGTGTTCAGCCATGGGGCGGTTGGGTTGGTTGGTGCGGGTGTCCCAGAGGTGTTCTCTGAAACGTTCGCAAGTAGGCGGCCTGTCTCCCCAATGTAGAGGACACCTCTGGGTCACCCGCACCAACCAACCCAACCCAAGTCCCTCCTCCCTACCTTTTATCTTAGCCTGCTTAGCACACCACCCTCATTCCTGAAGAAGGGCTCATGCCCGAAACGTCGATTCTCCTGTTCCTTGGATGCTGCCTGACCTGCTGCGCTTTTCCAGCAATACATTTTTCAGCTCTGATCTCCAGCATCTGCAGTCACCACTTTCTCTTCCTCAATGTATGCAAAGGTTAGTTCACTTTAGATTTTTCACGTAAGTCCGTTTATACAAGTTGAGTTAGTTTTTAAGTCTGATACTGATAGATTTCTGTTATCCAAACTATTCTAGATATGGGACAAATGAGGAGCTTGGTCACAGATCAGCCAAGGTCTTTGTGAATGGCAGAATAAGTTAGTAGGGCCAAGTGGCCTGCTTTTGTTCCTTGGTGAACCCGGTGGGTCTTCAATGTGTTTTGAAAGAAGGAAATCTACTTCCCTTTCCTATACCAATGTGATTGACTAGAGTGGCCTAGCAAGCCACTCAGGCATACCAAACTGCTCAGCTTGCATCAGTTCAAGAAGGCAGCCTCAACATCAACATGTTTTAGTGATCTAATGATGACCATGAAATAATTGCAAATTGTCCGAAAAACCCATCTTGTTCATTAATGTTCTTAGGGAAGGAAACTGCCGTTCTTACCTGATCCAGCCTACATGTGACTCCAGACCCACAACAATGTGGTTGATTCTTAACTGCCCTCTGGGTAAATAGGGATGGGCAATAACTGCTAGCCTGGCTAGTGATACCCCACATCCTGTGAGTGAGTAAATAAAAGAAACGTACTCGAGGCTGTGAGGAATGGGCAGACAGTGCTGGGCCTTGCCACACTCATTTGCCTCAATGAATAAAAACAAAATTCCAGTTCAGCCTTTAAATTCTGTTTTCAAATCCCGGGGCTACCCGATAGCGATTTGCTAAGGTGGCTGACTTCCTGCAGTAAGTAGTGTTAGCCAAAATGTGATGTAAGAGAGCTGAGGATGATGTATGCTTTGTTAGGGTACAGCAAAGAAGCATGGCGTGGTGGCAGTCAGGTATTCTCAGTATTGAGCCTGTGTTGATGATGGTGTGGTAGAGTGTGCACATCATTAGTTACTCCTTTTGTGAGTCACCTGCAACCAATGTAAATCCCATTGTGAACCTGTGTGATTGTGCAGCCGGGTACACATCCAGCCAGGACTCTGCTTGCAGCTGTATGTCTAATATGCCAACAGTTTTGCCATCCCTTCACCTACAGCCTGAGACTGAACTGAGGTTAAAAGGTTGAGTAAGCATTCTCCAATTTCCTGGCTAAGAGCTTCTAATTCTGACAGTTCTGTCCAGACACATTGAGATGGTTAATGATGAAATGATTCTCACGTTTATTGTGAAGATGCGCATCACACCTCGAGGCAAAGTATATAAGCCCAAACTGCATCTGAAGTGTGCAGATAATATCCAATCGGAGCTGGACTGATGGGAAATGATATGATGCAAAATGGAACAGGGCATTTACTTTAGTAGATGTTTATATTCCAGACTGCATCATTATGTCATGAACGAGTGCCTGGGAAATGGGTAAGCAACAAATAGATAGAATGTATAATGGAATGATTGGCAACTTTGATATTGTAGACATGAAATGATGTTTCACTGATGTGAACATCTGGTAATTGTAGAGCAAGACACTGATAAGCTATTTAATGTAGTAGTAATGGGCTTATTTGGTTTGTATAAACAGAAACCAACTAAGGATAAACGTCCTTCATTTCCTGCTTCGTCAAACCGTAGACGCTCACCCTCGCCAGTTTTGATAAAGAGACCCCCATCACCGTCAAACTCAGGGGCTCGGCGACCCCCATCACCATCAAACTCAGGGGCTCGGCGACCCCCATCACCGTCAAACTCAGGGGCTCGGCGACCCCCATCACCACCAAACTTAGCGACAAAAAGATCAACATCACCTTCAACAACCAAGTAATGCAATAGATATTTCAAGATGATTTTATAAAACCATTAATCTAGTAACTGATGTTTATTCAGGGAGATCTATGGAAGAAGTATAGATCAGCAATGATCAAATTAGATAGTGGAACAGGCCAAGGAGGCTGAATGGCCTCCTATTGTCTTGAGCTATCATGTTTATGGATGAACTGTCTTTTAGAGTTATACAAACCTGATGATAGATTCTTTGCAAAAATCTTCCAACATAAGCTGAAGCATGCAGCATTCTTTAAGCACCCCCTTCTCACTGGTTATAGGAGTTGGGAGGATATGTTGCGGCTATATATGACATTGGTCAGGCCACTTTTGGAGTACTACATTCAATTCTGATCTTCCTGCTATAGAAAGGATGTTGTGAAACTTGAAAAGATTCAGAAAAGATTTACAAGGATGTTGCTGGAATTGGAGCATTTGAGCTTTAGGGACAGCCTGAATAGGTTGGGGCTAATCTCCTCTGAAGCATCAGAGGTGAGGGGTGACTTTAGAGAGGTTTATAAAATCATGAGGGGCATGGAAAGGGTGAATAGCCAAGGTCTTTTCCCTAGGATAGGAGAGTCCAAAATTATAGGGCGTGGTTTAAGATGAGACAGGAAAGATTTAAAAGGGACTTAAGAGGCAACTTTTTCATGCAGATGGTGGTGTGTGTATGGAATGAGATGCTGGAGGAAATGGTGGAACCTGGTGCAATTACAGTGTTTAAAAAGCGTCTGGATGGGTGAATGAATAGGAAGGGGCTATGGCCAAATTCTGGCAAATGGGACTCAATTAATATAGAATATCTGGTTAGCCTGGGTGAGTTGGACCGAAGGGTTTGCTTCTGTGCTATATGTCTCTATGACTCTATCTATGACTCTATCTATGCCTCTAACTGGTGTGTCCTCATTGAGACTCTGCAGAAATCACCATGCGAATCAGACATATGAGGCTGTTTTTATCTCCCTTCGAGGGCTATCTATTGTCCTCTTCTGTGCAGCTCTCTCATCCTCCCTCCCTCTTTTATTCCCAGTTATCCCCACTCTGTTCTCACCTTTATTAAAGGTGGTACTTTGAATTTTCGCCAGTTTTCCTAGAAAACATGTTTTCTCAACTCTAAGTTTTGAAAGCAGGTGAACAAATTGTTCAATCTCTTGGGTCTATCTAATCTATCTTCGCTCCCTTAGTGTACTGCTTTTACTGAAACTCAGTTGACTTACCAAATGAAATGTACAAATACTAACTTGCATGGAGTTGAGCTATTTGAAGTCATTAGGCATTGGTTGCCCTCAGGCACTGTCACTTCGGTTTAGAATACTGAGTATTGGTCATTACCTGCCTGATACTCAGCTGCCACTCCGTACCCAAAGTCATGAGGGAGATTGGAGCTTAAGTCTATGCAACATTGTCTCCTTCACAGTGACTGAAATCCAGTAGAGCTTGCACTAAATCATCCTAATGTAACTCTGAATGTTTCCAGGTTTTTTCATTTTCAGGAAGGAATGTACAAATAAACTTTGTAGTGAGATGCTGGTATTTGATTCGACTTGGATAGAACGTGTCGCAAATATTAAAGGAATTAAACCCAACTAAACATTTTTGAGAACTGCTTTTTGATACTGAATTGTAATTGTGTTTTAAACAATGATATGGTTCTCTGCTCAGTGTAGCTGTCAGATCTTAATAGATTGCTTTTATTTAAATGTTATATCAATACCAAAGACTGTCCTCCTCCCAACAGATTCAAGCAGCACCCTGCATCCCCTCCATCAGCCCAGAAGCCTCTACCTGTCCACCGACCTCCAGTTGCTACCTCTAGTGTGACTGCATCCAAAAAGAAAACTGAAAAGGAAGGAAAACCAAAGTCCATATCGGAGGTTGGGGGTCAGGAGCACGAAATTCGGCACATGTCGGAAAAAGAGTCCTCAGCAAAGTCATCGAACAAAACCAAAGAAACTGATCAGAAACCAGGTGTGTCCTGATCACAAGGACTGACAAGAAACACTTTTTTTTTAAGGAAACCTGAAGCAGTTTGTAGATAATAATAACTTGGTGAGACCTTGTGAATTGCCTGATTGAGAATACCCAGTCTGTAACTGCCGTCTACGTTTATATAGCACCCTCAATTTGTAAAATATCTGAAGATGGGTGCAGTTGTACAGGACATTGCTGAGGCTGCACTTGGAGTAATGTGTTCAGTTTTGGTCACCTTGCTATAAGAAGGATATTATTAAACTGGAAAGTGTGGAGAAGAAATTTACCAGGGGGTTGCCAGGCTTCAAGAGTCTGAGTTATAGGGAGAGGTTGGACAAGCTAGGACTATTTTCTTTAGAGCGTAGGAGACTGAGGGGGGATCTTATAGAAGTGTATAAGATCATGAGAGGTGTGTGTAGGGCAAATGCACTCAGTCTTTTTCTCAGGGTTGGTGAATCGAAGATGAGATGGCATCAGTTTAAGGTTGGATATGGGCCAAGTGCAGGGAAATGGAGTTATTGTGGATAGAAGTCTTTGTCAGCATAGACCAGTTTGGGCCAATGGGACTATCTCCATGTTGTAGGACTGTATGACTCTGAGGAGAAAGTGAGGTCTGCAGATGCTGGGGATCAGAGCTGAAAATGTGTTGCTGGAAAAGCGCAGCAGGTCAGGCAGCATCCAAGGAGCAGGAGAATCGACGTTTTGGGCATGAGCCCTTCTTCAGGAAAGCCAGTTTATTTCCCGCACCAGTTACTGAAAACTGTCGCTTTTAGCCCAAAAGTCAGACACTATAAGTCGTGAGCTCTTTGCTCCGTGCCTCCTGCAAGCAAGTAAAGGTATCTAGAGAAGAGATCGAGAAACAAGTCCTGGCAAGCCAAAAGGATCATCTCAGGAACTCTGTGGATAGGGCCACTGAACAGTCTTCTCAGGTGTCCCTCCCCCCAGAACACCATCTTTTTTTTGTCTTCCTGTCAGTTCGAGAGAATAGTGGGAGTTTATAATGGGGTTGGAGTTTTAACCAGTAGAGGTATTGTAATGAGTCAGATTTAATAAATTATCTCAGTTTAAAAAATAGTCTGCCAGGGAAAATAGTGACCATAACATGATAGAACTTAGCATTCAGTTTGGGAGTGAGGAACTTGGGTTAGAAACCAATATTATTAAATATAAGTAAGTGTAATTACATGGGAATGGTATTAGAGTTGACTAGTACAGATAGGGCAAGCTGTTTAGTCGAGAAAATGATTTATGAGCAATGAACTTTTTTTTTAAGTTAGTGACTCTCAGCAAAGATGTATCCCAGTGAGGAAGAAGGATTCTAGGAAGGGGATAAACCTACCATGGTTGACTAAGGAAGCTAATCACAGTATCAAACAGGAAGGAAAGATATATAATGTGGCACCTTTAGAGGATTGGGAAAATTTTAAAGCCAACAAAAAAAAAGACCAAAAGAGAGAGAAAATAAATTGCAAGGACAACTCCGCAAGTAACATTAACTCAAAGCTCCTTCAAATATATAAAAAAGGGAACAGAGGCAACTGTGAATGCTGGGATCTTAAAGAATGAGGTTATGGAAATAATAACAAGGAGCCAGAAGATGGCAGACGAGTTGAACATATATTTGGCATCAGTCTTTATGGTGATGGGTACAAAAATACTGAATTATCAAGGGGCTAAAGTGGGGGAGGAAATAAGCAGGATATCAGTTAGAAAAAAAAAAGTGCCAGGGAAACTAATGGGGCTAAAAACCATCACGTCCCCTGGACCTAATGGGTCACTAAAAGACCATTAACTTAACATCTGTTATTGGAAACACGTTAAAGTCTAATAAAAGATGTAATACGAGAGCATTTAGAAATGCGTTATATGATCAAATAGAGTCAGCATGGTTCTTGAAGGGAAATCATGCCTGACAAATGTTATTACAGTTTTTTGAGCAGGATTTTGAAAAGCCATGTAATGAGAAACTGGATATAAGGCAACTTAAGATAACCATTTGGTTTCTGGGTAGTGTTTTAGTATGGATAGAGGATTGGCTTGCTAATTGAAGAGACAGTTGGGACAAAGAACATTTTCAGAATTGTACGTGCAATGGTCACAATTATTTACAGTGTATATTGGTGACTTGGATGAATGAATATGCTATAGATAAATTTGGGGTGACTCAAAAGTAAGAAAGAGGGAAGTGGTAATGATGACGCCAAGTCTGCAGAGAGATATAACAGGATAAGTGTGCAGAAATTTGGTAGATGGAATAGCCTTTCGAACATTACTGCGCAGTGCAGGTCCTTCAGCCCTCAATGTGCCGACCTGTGGAACCAATCTGAGGCCCATCTAACCTACACTATTCCATTCTCATCCATATGTCTATCCAGTGACCATTTAAATGCCCTTAAAGTTGGTGAGTCTACTACTGTTGCAGGCAGTGCGTTCCATGGCCTTACTACTCTCTGAGTAAAGAAACTACCTCTGACATCTGTCCTATATCTATCACCCCTCAATTTAAAGCTACGTCCCCTTGTGTTAGCCATCACCATCCGAGGAAAAAGGCTCTCACTGTCCAACCTATGTAAACCTCTGATTATCTTATATGTCTCAATTAACTAACTAACTTCTCATCATCTTCTCTCGAATGAAAACAGCCTCAAGTCCCTCAGCCTTTCCTCATAAGACCTTCCCTCCATACCAGGCAACATCCTGGTAAATCTCCTCTGAACCCTTTCCAAAGCTTCCACATTCTCCCTATAATGCAGTGACCAGAACTGTACACAAAACTCTGGAGTTTTGTACAGCTGCAGCGTGACCTCATGGCTCTGAAACTCAATCCCTCTTCCAATAAAAGCTAACACACCGTACGCCGCCTTAACAACCCTGCCAACCTGGGTGGCAACTTTCAGGGATGACACAGAGACTTCTCAGTTCATCTATACTACCAAGAATCTTACCATTAGCCCAGTACTGTTTTTATTCCTGTTGCTCTTTCCAAAGTGAATCACTCACTTTTCCGCATTAAACTCCATTTGCCACCTCTCAGCCCAGTTCTGCAGCTTATCTATGTCCCTCTGTAACCTGCAACATCCTTCAACACTATCCACAACTCCACTGACCTTCGTGTCATCCGCAAATTTACTAACCCATCCTTCTATGCTCTCATCTAGGTAATTTATAAAAATGACAAACAGCAGTGGACGTAAAACAGATCCTTGCGGTACCCCACTAGTAACTGAACTCCAGGATGAACATTTCCCACCAACCACTACCCTCTGACTTGATGTAGGTTTGCTCGCTGAGCTGGAAGGTTCATTTTCAGACGTTTCATCACCATACTAGGTAACATCTTCAGTGGGCCTCCGGGCAAAGCACTGCTGATGATTCCAGCTTTCTATTTTTATATTTGGGTTTCCTTGGGTTGGTGATGTCACTTCCTGTTGTGATGTCATTTCCTGTTCTTTTTCTCAGCACGTGGTAGATGGGGTCTAACTCGCTGTGTTTGTTGATAGAGGTCCAGTTGGAATGCCATGCCAATCTCAATCCTATGCCTCCGTATTTTCTGCAATTGCCTGCCGTGGGGACCCTTATCAAACACCTTACTGAAATTCATATGCACCACATCAACCTCCTTACCCTCATCCACCTGTTTAGTCACTTTTTCGGAGAACTTAATAAGGTTTGTGAGGTATGACCAACCCTTCACAAAACCGCGTTGACTATCCCTGATAATCTTATTCCTCTCTAGCTAAGTGTAAATCCTACCTTTTATAACCTTTTCCAACACTACCCACAACCGAAGTAAAGCTCTCTGGTCTATAATTACCAGGGTTGTCTCTACTCCCCTTCTTGAACTAGGGGACAACATTTGCTATCCTCCAGTCTTCTAGCACTATTCCTGTAGACAATGATGACATAAAGATCAAAGCCAAAGTCTCTACAATCTCCTTCCTGGCTTCCCAGAGAATCCTCGGGATAAATTCTATCTGGCCCAGGAGACTTAACTATTTTCACACTTTCCAGAATTACTAATACCTTCTCCTTCTGAACCTCAACCCCATCTAGTCTAGTAGCCTGTATCTCCGTATTCTCCTGCACAACATTGTCTTTTTCCTGTGTGAATACTACGAAAAATATTCATTTCACGTTTCCCCTATGTCCTTGGACTCCACGCACAACTTGCCAGTGCTATTCTTGATTGGCCCTAATCTTTCTCTAGTCATTTTTTTTTTCTGATATACTTATAGAAAGCTTTAGGGTTTTCCTTGATCCTACCTACCAACGATTTCTCATTTCCCCTCCTGGCTCCTCTTAGCTCTCTCTTTAGGTTTTTCCTGGCTAACCTGTAACTCTCAATCACCTTAACTGAGCCTTCACGTTTCATCCTAACATAAGCCTCCTTCCTCTTGACAAGAGATTCAACTTTTTTTAGTAAACCATGGTTCCCTTGCTTGACCACTTCCTCCCTGCCTGACAGATACATACTTATCAAGGGCACGCAGTAACTGTTCCTTGAACAAGCCTCCACATTTCAATTGTGCCCATCCCCTGCAGTGCCCTTTCCCATCCTACACATCCTAAATCTTGCCTAATTACAACTTAATTGCCATTCCCCCAGCAATAACTCTTGTCCTGCGATATATACCTATCCGTTTCTACTGTCAATGTAAACATAACCGAATTGTGGTCAGTGTCACCAAAGTGTTCACTGTCCTCAGAATCTAACACCTATCCGGGTTCATTACCCAGTACTAAATCCAATGTGGCCTCGCCTCTTGTTGGCCTGTCTACGTACTGTCAGGAAACGCTCATGCACACATTAGACAAGAACTGACGTGTCTAAAGTATTTGAATTATAGTATTTCCAGTCAATATTTGGAAAGTTACACTCCCCCATAACGACTACCCTATTACTCTCACTCCTATCCAGAATTATTTATCTTTCCTCTACATCTCTGGAACTGAATGTAGGTTTGCTCACTGGAAGGTTCAGTTTCAGACGTTTCGTCACCATACGCGGTAACATCATCAGTGAACCTTCGGATGAAGCATAGGTGGTATGGCCAGCTTTTTGCCACGTCCAGAAACCCTAGGCACCCCCCACCCCCCGCATCAAAGGCATCTCGGAAATGACTGCCAGACTACTCAGACTCCTTGGCATCATGGTAGTCTACAAACCCACCAACACACTAAAACAACAGCGAATGAACTTGAAGGACCCTATACAGACAATGAGTAAATGAGTAAACGTCATTAACAAAATACCGTGCAAGGACTGTAACAAACATTACATTGGACAAACAGGCAGAAAACTAGTCACCAGGATACATGAACATCAACTAACCACAAAAACACATGACCCACGTTCACTAGTATCTTTTCACACAGATGAGGAAGGACACCACTTTGACCAGGACAACACATCCATCCTAGGACAAGTCAAGCAGAGACACACTCAAGAATTCCAAGAAGCATTGCATTCCAACTGGAATTCTCTCAACAAACACATTGACTTGGAACCCAATTTACTACCCCCAAAGTTCAGGGGGCATAACTACAAATTGAGGGATGATAGATTTAAGACAGATGTCAGAGGCAGGTTCTTTACTCAGAGTGGTAAGGGCGTAGAATGCCCTACCTGCTAATGTAGTCAACTCAGCCACATTAGGGAGATTTTAACAATCCTTAGATAATTTTTGTTGCAAACGTTTCGTCCCCTGTCTAGGTGACATCCTCAGTGCTTGGGAGCCTCCAGTGAAGCGCTTCTGTGGTGTTTCCTCCGGCATTTATAGTGGCCTGTCCCTGCCGCTTCCGGTTGTCAGTTTCAGCTGTCCGCTGTAGTGGCCGATATATTGGGTCCAGGTCGATGTGTTTGTTGATGGAGTTTGTGGATGAGTGCCGTGATTCTAGGAATTCCCTGGCTGTTCTTTGTTTGGCTTGCCCTATAATGGTAGTGTTGTCCCAGTCAAATTCATGTTGCTTGTCGTCTGCGTGTGTGGCAACTAAGGATAGCTGGTCGTGGCGTTTCGTGATGTTCGTGAACATCAACTAGCCACGAAATGTCTGAAACCAAGCCTTCCAGCTCAGTAAGGAAACCCATATCCAGAACCTTAACCTGAGCTACAAATCTTCTCAAAACTCACTAATTTCTGGAACTATTTGGAGGCCTATAGAAAACTCCCAACATGGTGGTCATTCCTGTTTCTAATCTCATCCCAGATTAGAATGGTGCTGGAAAAGCACAGCAGGTCAGGCGACATCCGGGGAGCAGGAATATCAATGTTTCAGACAAAAGCCCTTCCTGATGAAGGGCTTTTGCCCGAAACATTGATTTTTCTGCTCCTCGGATACTGCCTGACCTGCTGTGCTTTTCCAGCACCATTCTAATCTTAACTCTGATCTCCAGCATCTGCAGTTCTCACTTTCGCCTAATCTCAGTCCATACTACGTCAGTAGACAAGTCCTCAAATGTCCTTTTTACTACCAGAATACTGTCCTTGACTTGCAGTGCCACACCTCCCCACTGTTTTGCCATCTTCTCTGTTCTTACTGAAACATCTAAATCCCAGAACGTGCAGCAACTATTCCTGCCCCAGCTGTATCCATATCTCCGAAATGGCTACAACATCGAAATCCCAGGTACTAACCCATGCTGCTCATTCACCCACCTTATTCCGAATGCTCCTTGTTGACGTAGACTCACTTCAAACTACCTTCCTGCTTGTCAGTGAACTCTTACGACCTTGAAACTACATTTCTGACCTCACTACACTCAACCTCCTGGACTCTGAATCTATAATGTAGGTTCCCATTCCCCTGCTAAATTAGTTTAAACCCTCCCAAAGAGCATTAGCAAATATCACCCCCCCGCCCCCCAGGATATTGGTACCCATCTGAATATAATGTAGGAAAATATGAGGTGATGTACTTTGGCAGACGGTAGAGCTGGCGATTCTTTAAATAGGAAACAACTGCAAAAGGCTGCAGTGCAGTGGGATTTGGAATTCCTTGTGAATTTTCTTTCTTCATTTGTGGGATGTGGGCATCGCTGGCTGACCAGCATTTACTGGATTTGTGGTGCTGGAAGAGCACAGCAATTCAGGCAGCATCCGAGTCGGATGCTGCCTGAATTGCTGTGCTCTTCCAGCACCACTAATCCAGAATCTGGTTTCCAGCATCTGCAGTCATTGTTTTGACCAGCATTTACTGTCCATCCCTAGTTGCCCTTGAAAAGGTGGGGGTGAGTTGCCTTCTTGAACCACTGCAGACTGTTTTAACCCACAATGCCCTTAGGCAGGGGGATTGAATCACAAAGCTAGCATCTAGATTTAGTGGGAAATAAGGAAGGCTAGGTATGAAATTCCTGAAATTCGCTCCCTAAAGGCATCGTGGGCCAACTTATATCACATGGACTGCAGCAGTTCACCACCAAACACAACTCCTCCATACTGAAGCAGTTAGTGTCCAAATGCAGCAAGATCTGGACAGTGTCCTGATGGGCTGACAATTGGCAAGTAACATTCTCCCCACATAAATGCCAGTCAGTGAGGTTGACATTGTGGCATTGCCATCACTGAATCCTCAACTTTCAACCTCTTGGAGTTGCTATTGGCCAGAAACAGGACTGGACTAGCCACGTAATTACTATGGATATGAGAACAGGTCAGAGATGACCAGGTGAGCAGCAAGTAATGCACCTCCTGACTCCCCAATGCCTGTCCACTATCTCTAAGACATAAGTCAGGAGTGGGATGGAATACTCCCCACTTGCCTGGATGGGTACAGCTCCATTAACACTCGAGAAGCTCAACACCATCCAGGACAAAGCAGCTCGCTTGATTGGTACCATACCCACAAACTCTAGCCCCGTGACCATACATTCACTGTGACCAACTGACGCTCAGTAGCAGCAGTGTATAATCTCTTTAAGATGCATGAAAAACTAACCGACGCTCCTGAGAGTATCTTTCAAACCCACAACATTCCCATCTACAAGGTCAAGGGCAGCAAATACATGGGAGCACTACCCCCTGCAAGTTCCCCTCCAGCCACTCACCATCCTGACTTTGAAAAGTATTGCTGTTAGCATCACTGTCGCAGGGTCAAAATCCTGAAACTCCATCCCAAAGGACATTGTGGGTCAACCCACAGCAGGTGGCCTGTGGTGGTTTAAGAAGGCAGCTCATCACCACCTTTTGAAGGGCAACTAGGGACAGGCAATAAATGCCAGTCCATCTCTCCTGAGCATAGAACAGCACATACGGGAACAGATCCTATGGTTCACCATGTCCCTGTCCGCCATGATGCCATTCTAAACTAATCCCATCTGCCTGAACATGGTCTGTATCTCCATATCCCTGCCTGTTAATGTATCTGTCTAAGTGCTTGTTAGACTTTGCTATTGCATGTGTTTCTACCATGTCTCTGGGACTGCGATCCAGGTGCCTACCACCTCCTGTAAAAAAAAACCTTTGCTTGTACATCCCCCTTTAAACTTTCCCCCTTGCACCTAAACCCTATGCTCCTAGTATTTAAGCCAGTTATGATTGTAAGAACTTGGCGATCAGTTAAAAAAGTGAGCTCCCTAACATGCAAGTACTTGGAATTTAGTAGCATCATTAATGTTGCTTCTGTCTCTTGCTTAATTTGTGGGTAATTTTGCAGGGACCTAAAGATACATGAAGCTTATGCTACAGGCTTCCCCATATCATCATCATCTATTAGAAACAACAACAAATTGTGGCATGGGGTCCTCGTGGGTCAAAGTAGCATCTCTGATCAGTGTTTCCACTTTTTCTAGTACTGTCTGACACTCAGTCCCAGTCTGTTCTGTCTGTGAGTTGTTGATACAATGGAACAACTGTATTAGCTAAATTGGGGGTGGACTTGATCATTTACAAAATTATTGTGTCTTGTTCTACACTTTCCTTTGTCCTTTGGTTTCTTTGCTTTCAGAATCCCCTCAACCTTCTCCTATGTGGGTTGGATTTTTTCACCATCTATTGATGACTCTGGTATAATACAATTGACACCTTATGTTGTTTTAATTTCATCATTTTTCCTGAAGTTAACCTCAAAATGTATTTAACCTTCAAGCATACTCTTTCTCTGTCTTTCTGTTAATTAGAATATCACTAAAGAAGCTGCACACTCCTTTCACCTCAGCTCCTGATCCACGACATGGTGAAACACTGCAGGATCAGTGCACATCACAAATGATAACCTTTGCTAATAATACAGCCCGTATGTGTGTGTGTGTGTCAGTAGTAAGCAGTTTCTTAGGTTTGTTGGTAATTATAATTGAAACTACGCATTTCACAAATCTTATTTTTCAACTCCAAAAATAAAAGTTTCATTTGTAGGCAGTGGGTACGTACCGTTCTGAATAATTTAGTTTTTACTCTCCAAACATCTGAACTGACCAGTCTGCTTTTTGTACAATGGCTGCAGGCCCATTCACTGCTCTTCTCATTCTTAATTTCCCCCCCTTTTTTTTTCTGATTTATTCAGCTCCTTATGTGATACCTCTCTCTCTGCATGAGGTATTGGTCCGTGCTTTGCAAGATGGCAGCTCTGTGCTGTCTTACACCTTGGCTTTGGCCTTGATGCCTAATTTTATTATTTGTTCCTCCTTGCTCTCAGACCAATTTGTGCTCGCTCCGCACTTTCTCGGACTTACATTTCCTAATCCCTGTTGTAAATAACTTGGCTCATTTTAACTTTATTTTCTTTAGCCAATTTGTTCCCATCACAGTAATTATTCACTCCAGTGATGAGGAATAGAATGTATCCTTCTACTCTTAACACAGGCTTCACAGATCAGGAATAATGAGCCAGTGTCACACCAGATTAGTGGAAGAAAATGTGGCTTGAGTCCTCCTCTTCCAGTATACAGCTGTAACAATGATGGCAGTCAGTTGTAAATCCCAAACTTTCATTTTTACCGTAGATGCTGGGATCTGCAATTATTGGCACATTGCTGCTGCTGCTGCAATTCCACAGGTTTGCTGCTACTAAATTTCAGGGCTTTTTGCCCTGGGGCATTCACATCCCTGCTGTTGAATCTGTTTCAATTACCCTTTCACGCAGAGCATTCCAGACAATGTTTCATTTATAAGAAAAAGTCTAGTCTCACACCTAAGATTCAAGTAGATCATAACAATGGATGATGTGCAGTGAAATCTCTCGTACTTTTCGTGTACCCTTTTTTTGTTCACTTATTGGAACCTTTTTCTTGTCCTTGTTGGTTTAAAGATATTCGGTATTTATTGAATAAACAATCTTTCCACAGTGATCAACTTTCAGTGCATAAAACTTACTTTATCCACTGCTGCTGTATTGAGCTTTGCTCCTAAACCGAGGAAAGTAGCAGAGTTATTCCATTTGTCACGCTATCTTTGTAAGGTTAGAAATTTCAATGCCAAATTCACGGGCACACAGATCTGACCTGAGGAATTCTAAGCTCAATTCACTGGCAGCCATCTGAAGGGAGACTTTTATTCCTGATCTGATGTGGAAACTCTGCAAACCCCCCTTAACAGCAATTATAAATTGCAAAGCCAATTCACAAACTGAATGCACACAGCATTTACAAATTGAATGAATGCACACAGCACTACAGCCTGTATTCTCACAAATGCATCTGGTTATGAAATGTAGCAGTTTTCTAAGAATGTAAAATGAGACTACACAGCATTCCAAATACCTGTGCTATTTTCATTGAGGCTGGTATAAATGTTTGAATTTTGAGAGTATACTTGTCAGCTGTTTGTACTCCAGCTCGAACTATGCTAAATTAAATTGTTAGTACGCTGGAAATGAAGTCCCACTTTCCCTGGAGTCATCACAGAAGCTAAAGATTTTTAGAAATATGCAAAGATTCCCCAATATACTGGACTTTCTTATGCAGGTTGACAGCACGTACCAAGTTTCTGTACTTACAAACTATTAATTAGCACAAGTAATTGATCTGTCCCTACAAGTAAACCTTTGAGTTGTCAGCAAATAACTCTACAAATTAAAACCGTAATCCTTAAACTTGAAAAGCACAAGCTATAGACTGGGAAAATAATTCAGTGGTCATGTTCACAGGGGTTGCTGAGATTATTCTTGTGCTGCTCAGAGGACTGTTTTTTATGTGTGTATATTCATTCGTGGGACATCGGCACTGCTGGCAGGCCAGTACCTTGAGAAGGTGGATGGTGAACTGCCGCCTTGAACTACTGCAGTCCATGTGCTGTTGGCTATCACACAATGTTAGAGAGGCAAGGATTTTGACCCAGTGACACAGAAGAAAGTGAAGTGCTTCTCGGTCATACTTCTCTGGATACTTTCACTGGGTTTGTAAGAGGCACAGGGAACTTTAAAAGTTCTCTGATTTGTGGATTACCAGCCACAACTTAGAGCAACTGGTGAAGGAAAGCTAGACTGGTTTTCTTCAAACTTAATGTGGCTTTTTTTCTATAGAGACCAGAGCAAAAACTACTTGTGCCAGTCTGAATAGCTTCTCTCTCTCGTTCATAGCCAGAAGCTGTGCAATTACCTGAAACTTAATCATTTGGTTGTTGACTGGCAGAAACCATTTGTTGTTGATAACTGGTCATTGTCCACAGGCCATGCAGCAATCCTTGGTTTTTAAAACCATTCTTTTCTTATTTCATTCTATAGTTGGCACAAATGTCCTGCGTGGGAGATTTGTTCGTGTGGTTCGGGAGGGATTAATCTAGTTTGGCAAGGGGATGGGAGCCAGAGCTACATATCTGAGAAGGGGGTAGTTGTAGATGGTGCAGTGACAGGATGTAGTGAATCTATGGGGAAGGTTTTTCATGTGATGAAACAAAGGGATTAATTAAAGCGTGTCAGAGTGATGAACTTAGAGCACGGATCAGTAATTGGGGCTATGATGTTGTGGCCACATCGGAGACGTGGGTTTTGCAGGGGCAGGATGGGTTGGTAGATGTTCCAGCGTTTAGATCGTTTAAAAAGAACAGGGAGAGTGGAAAAAGAGGAGGGGGTGTAGCATTGCTAATCAGAGAATGCATCACAGCTACAGAAACAAAGGTTGTTGAGGAAGGTTTGTCTACTGAGTCAGTATGGGTGGAAGTTAGGAACAGCGGGGAGCAACCATCTCATTGGGGGTTTTCGACAGACTCCCAAAAGCAATAGAGAGATCGAAGAACTCATAGGCGGGCAGATTTTGGAAAAATGCAGATGTAGCAGGGTGGTTGTTATGTGGAACTTCAACTTTCCCAATATCAGCTGGAACCTCCTTAGTGCAGATGGTTTGTATGGAGCAGTTTTTGTCAGGTGTGTTCAGGAGGGTTTCCTTACTCAGTATGTAGACAGGCCGATGAAAGGAGAGGCCATTTTGGATTTGGTGCTCGGCAACGAGCCAGGACAGGTGTCAGATCTCGCGGTGGGAGAACACTTTGGTGACAGTGACCACAACTGCCTCACATTTACCATTGCCTTGGAGAGTGAAAGGAGCAGTTACCAAGGGAAGATATTTAATTGGGGAAAAGGAAGTTATGACTCTATCATGTAGGAGTTGGAAAGTACAGATTGGGAGTAGTTGTTCCACAGAAAGGACATGACAGCCATGTGGAGATTGTTTAAGGAGCAGTTCTTACGAGTGATGCACAAATTTGTTCCTCTGAGACAGGTAAGAAGGGGTAAGATTAAGGAAACTTGGATGACAAGAACAGAGGAACTTCTTATCAAAAGGAAGAAGGCAGCTTATATAAGGTGGAGGAAGCAAGAATCTAGCGCAGCTTTAGAGGATTACAGGTTTGCTAGAAAGGAGCTCAGAAATGGACTGACGAGATTGGTCCTGTCTTCCTGTTTGAAGACAGCTAACAATCCGCATACATGAACATCAACTAGCCACGAAACGACACGACCAGCTATCCTTCGTAGCCACACATGCAGACAACAAGCAACATGAATTCGACTGGGACAACACTACTATCATAGGGCAAGCCAGACACAGAACAGCCAGGGAATTCCGAGAGGCATGGCATTCATCCACAAACTCCATCAACAAACACATCGACCTGGACCCAATATACCAACCACTACAGCGGATAGCTGAAACTGACAACCGGAAGCGGCAGGGACAGACCACTATAAACACCGGAGGAAACATCAAAGAAGCGCTTCGCAGGAGGCTCCCAAGCACTGATGATGTCGCCTAGCCAGGGGACGAAACGTTTGCAACAAAAACTTCCAGCTCGGCGAACAGAACCACAACAACGAGCACCCGAGCTACAAATCTTCGCACAAACTTTGGACCGAAGAGATCCAGGAGGGCGGACTAAAAAGGCTTGGTGGAAAGGATTAGGGAGAACCCAAAGGCATTTTACTCATACGTGAGGAATAAGAGAATGGTCAGGGATAGCGTAGGGAACTTATGCATGGAGTCTGAGCAGATAGGGGAAGCTCTAAATGAGTTTCTTGCTTTGGTTGTCACTAAGGAAAGGGACCTTGTTGTGAATGAGAACTTTGAGCAGCTGGGATACGGGCTTGAACAGATCAAGATTGATGAAGTTGATGTGCTGGAAACTTTGGAAAACATTAGGATTGATAAGTCCCTATGGCCAGACCAGATTTATCCTAGGCTGCTCCGGGAAGTGAGAAAGGAGGTTGCTAAGCCACTGGCGAGGATATTTGCCTCCTCACTCTCCACAGGAGTCGTACCGGAGGATTGGAAGGAGACAAATGTTGTTCCTCTTTTCAAGAAGGGGAATAGGGCAATCCCTGGCAATTACAGACCAGTCAGTCTTACATCTGTGGTCAGCAAACTTTTGGAACCAATTCTGAGGGATAGGATTTATGACTATTTGGAAAAGTATAGTGTGATTAAAGGCAGTCAGCATGGCTTTGTGAGGGGCAGGTCATGCCTCACAAATCTTATTGAGTTCTTTTGAGGAGGTGACGAGATAGGTCAAAGATTGAGCAGTGGATGTGGTGTATATGGACTTCAAGGCATTTGATAGGGTTCCCCATGGTAGGCTCATTCATAAAGTCAGAAGGTATGGGATTCCGGCAGAGTTGGCTATCTGGATTCAGAATTGGCTGGCTGACAGAAGACAGAGTGTGGTTGTAGATGGGAAGTATTCTGCTGGGAGGTCAGTGTTGAGTGGTATCCCGCAGGGCTCTGTTCTTGGGCCTCTGCTCTTTGTAGTTTTTGTAAATGACATGGATGAGGAGGTTGAGGGGTGGTTTAGTAAATTTGCCTATGACACAAAGATTGGTGGTGTCGTCGATTAGTATAGAGGGCTATTGCAGGCTACAGTGCGACATAGACAGGATGCAGAGCTTGGCTGAGAAATGGCAGATGGTGTTCAACCTGGATAAATGCGAAGTGATGCATTTTGGAAGATTGAACATGAATGCTGAATCTAGGATTAAAGACAGGATTCTTGGCAGTGTGGAGGAACAGAGGGATCTTGGTGTTAAAGTGCATAGATCCCCCAAAGTTGCAGCCCAAGTAGGTAGCATTGTTAAGAAAGTATATGGCGTTTTGGCTTTAATTAACTGGGTTCGAGTTTAAGAGCCATGAGGTTTTGCTGCAGCTCTACAAGACCCTGGTGAGACCACACTTGGAATGTTGTGTTCAGTTCTGGTCGCCCTGATATAGCAAAGATTCAGAGGCTTTGTAGAGGTTGCAAAGAAGGTTTACCAGGATGCTGCCTGGACTGGAGGGCTTGTCTTAGGAAGAGAGGTTGACTAAGCTTGGACTTTTCTCTCTGGAGAGGAGGAAGGAACGTGACCTGATTGAGGTATACAAGGTCATGAGAGGCATGGGTAGAGTTGATAGACAGAGACTTTTCTCCAGATCAGGATTGACTGGCACGAGGGGTCATAGTTTTAAGATTTTAGGAGGAAGGTATAGAGGAGACGTCAGAGGTAGGTTCTGTATGCAGAGAGTTGTGAATGCATGGAATGCGTTGCCAGCGGTGGTGGTGGAAGTAGAATCATTAGGGACATTTAAGCGACTGCTGGACATGCACATGGACAGCAGGGAATTGAGGGGTGTGTAGGTTAGATTATTTTATTTTACATTAGGATTTATCCACGGCACAACATCGTGGGCCAAAGGGCTTGTTCAGTGCTGTACTTTTCTACGTTCTATAGTTGGAACTACAGGAAAAATACAAAAACACGGTCTTTACATCTCCCACTACTGAATTTTACTGTAGCAAAGTCACATTTTCTAATTTGTAGAATGGCTAAGCTTTAAAACGGAAGCATATTGAAGCAGGCCTTACCTTGAAGTGAAGAATTTTTTATTGTTCATTGTGTAAAATGCATTAAGCATCCTCCGTGTTTGCTGCAGTCAGTGATCCTTCTAAATTTTCTTTGTCACAGCTTGTTTATTTCTTTATTTCAATTCGTGGTGGGGGTGGAGGTCGGAGCAGGCCTTGCATATGGAGGTTCATTTAAAGGAACCATTTGTGAGCAGCTTTCACAAATGCTGTATGGCTTTGCAAGTGTTCAACATAGAACTGAAATTGCTGACCACTTAGACTTCACTTGCTATCAATTGTTCACTTGCTGTTAATGCTTTAACTTGCTATTGATGCTGTCGCAGGGACCACATCTGCTGAGGAAGCTGCGAGAATCTTGGCTGAGAACCGGCGTCTAGCTCGTGAACAGAAGGAGCGTGAGGAGCAGGAGAGACTTCAGTTACAAGAAGCTGAGAGGTGAGAAGGGTGTATGATCCAACACCACAAACATTTCTATCTGTCCTGTAGTGGCACACTGTTCCAGGTTCAAGCTATGCATTCAACCAACTAGAACTGTTCCCATAATTTTCATTTAGATTTATATACCTAGAGAGATCAGTATCTTTTCTGTCATATCGAATTCCCTGGAAAACTGGTGGATGGCTGGTGATTTATTATGCATAAGTTATGATTCCAGCTGATTGAAATACTGGACAAGTCAGATCCTAGAATGAAATTTATCTTGACAGACCGTAAGTTTAAGTTTGCAGTTGGTTGCTGTGGTGGTCAGTCAGTGAAGCATATTCACGTGAGGCTGCAGACATTCTTTCATAGTAGAGCATGAGTTTATTATAGAAAAGATGAATAATGAAGCTGCATATACCCCATAAAAAGACCAGAACAGAGATAACAAAACAAATTTTGAGATTGTTTGTTGCCAACGCTATCGTTTTACAGATACTCAATTCCAGAGAAACATCACTCCTACATCAACTGAGTTTTTAAACTAACTGAATATTCCCAGTTTCATTTCCTCGGACTACAGAGGCAATTGTTTGATTCTTTTCCAAATCCACTGCCTAATCCTGTTCTGATAGCCCAAACCCTTTTCAGTTCTAACAACATGAATTTTAATCTAAATGTCCAGGCTGGGATGCATCACAAACTACCCTGAATTAACCATTAATTATCTTGCTAGAAGAAAACTCAAACTTCTTTCTGAACCAAACTCCTGGTTTCTCTGAGCTCAGACTCTGTCATCTAACTCTGAAATTAAACTGATGGTCTTGGTGTGTTTACATTATCTGTCATAAACACAACAGTGTATGTCCCTGCGAGATACTTGACTGCAGTCACCTGATTTGTTAGGATTGATGCACTTAGGTCACTGTTCCAAATGACATTGTGACCATTTTTAGAAAGTCACCTTCACAGAACTGACCCATATCTATCTGCTGTTATGTTGAAATCCAATTCCCAAAATATATCTAATGCGCACCTTTCATCATAAGCCTTTTGCTTAGAATGTTGAATGCTTGATAAGAATGCACTCAGCCCGTGGAGTCCACGTCATTCAAGACGAGCACAGTTAATCTGTTCATCCTCAACTTCACTTTCCTGCCTTTTCCCCATAACCCTCGATCTTCTTACTGATGAAAAATCTGTCTCAACCTTGAAAATCTCAAAGATCCATCCCACCCTGGCAATGTTTTTCTGCAACCTCTACCATCGGGGAGAAGGTACAGAAGCCTGAACACATGTACCAGCCGGTTTCGTAACAGTTTCTACCCGACTGTTGTTAGAATATTGAATGGACTCACAAACTCTTAACATTCACCTGTACCTGCGTTTTTGTTTTTGCCGCTGGTTATCTATTATTTGCTTATGTATGCGACTTAACTCTGTGATCTGTCTGTATCGCTCACAAGACAAAGCTTTTCACTGTGCCTCCGTACAAATGACAATAAATTCAATTTAATTCAAAATACTTAATGACCAAGAATTCCACAAACTCCCTACCTTCTGAGAGAAGAAAGTCCTCCTCTGTCTTCAATGGGTGACCCCTTATTCTGAGTTGATGCTGTCTGATCCTAGGTTGTCCCACCAGGGGAAATAACCTTTTCTCATCTACTCTATGAAGTCTTGTGAAAAGCTACTATCCTTTAATCATTTTTACTAGATTACTTAGTGTGGAAACAGGCCCTTCGACCCAACAAGTCCACACCGACCCGCCAAAGCGCAGCCACCCAGACCCATTCCCCTACATTTACTCCTGCACCTAACACTACGGACAATTTAGCATGGCCAATTCACCTGACCTGCACATTTATGGACTGTGGGAGGAAACCGGAGCACCCGGAGGAAACCCAAGCAGGCACGGGGAGAATGTGCACACTCCACACAGACAGTGGCCTGAGGCGGGAATTGAACCCGGGTCTCTGGCGCTGTGAGGCAGCAGTGCTAACATAATAATGTTGCCTCTCATTCTTCTTTATTCCCATGAGTACAGGCCTCATCTACTCAACCTGTCATCACACAGAGACAGACCCTCTGTTCCTTATAACAACATAATGAACCTTCTTTGGACTGCTTCCAGTGCCAGTACAGGCCGTCTACCTCTAGCTACATTCCAGTGAAACCTTGCTTGATTATAAATAATGGGGCCTATGGGGAAAGTGAGTTAAGGGCAAGACCAGCACAAAATATCACTCACGAACACTCAAAGATCACGGCCTGAATGAAGGTTTAAATCATATTTATTAACGAAACAAACTGAATTTAACACATTACTTTGAAAAAATACTGTTAATGCAGGGACAGAGGGTCATCATGGTCACCACCTTCAGGTGCAGAAGTGGATGGCTATGGTTGAATGTCTTCTGATGGTTTCTTGAGGGTTTTATAAAAGACATCCAGTCTTTCCTACTTTGCCCATTTTCTTCTGTCTTGAAGAAGCTGTTCATAAGATGCCAGATGATATCTTAATAAATGAACTGCTACCCTGCTGCGTTCTGCGTTGTAATCATTGTCCTCTAAGAACTGCAACTGTCTCTCAGTTTCCCTGAGGATAGAAGACAAAAGAGAGGTGGAAAGCCCTCGTGGTGCTGCCTCCTAGATGACTACTTTTTCATCTCCAGCTTCCACTTCCCCCTCAACAAAAAGCTATTATAGATCGGCTGTAGAGAAGTCTTCACAGTGGAACTCAAACAGTCCTTAAATATCCTCACTTTCCACTTCTTCAAAGCCAACCTGCTTTGCAAGGCCAGCACAATGCATTCTGTTTTTTGGGAGCTCCTCTGACGGCTCACATCCTATAAAATCTTTTTTAAAAATCTGGAAGAAGCTGCTGCCAAACTGCGTGCAGGCAGTCCTTACTGACATCCCCCAAGGCTCCACAGTAATGTCAATAGCATTCTCGATGTTAAAGCACTCCCACAATTGAAGAACACTGTCCTTATTATCCCTGTCAGTAGCTGCAGTCAGACTCTTGCATGTGTGTCTTAAATAATAAGCTTTAAAAGCTGATATTGCGCCCTGGTCTATGGGTTGAATGAGAGAGGTTCTGTTTGGAGGTAGAACTTAGCACTTTGATGTTTTCAGAAAGTTCACCAGGTGCCAGGATGGCATGGTGCATTATTCAGGATGAGGAGCACTTTGAAATCCAAATTCCTTTTTGCCTGCAATACTCACTAAAGAAATCTTCCAAAACATCAACAATAAAGTCAGAAAACATTTGCCTAATCACTCAATCTTTTTTGCTTGAGCTGAAGTAGACAGCTAGAGTATACTTAAGATAACTCTTCAAGGCTTGGGGATTGGCAGAGTGGTACAGCACCACAGTCTGAAGCTTTTAGTCTCCAGTGGCATTGGTGCCCAGCAGCACAGTCAGATGATCCTTTGCCACCTGGAGCGTGTGCTTCATTCTTACAAATGTAGGTTCTTGCTGGCATTTGCTTCCAGTATAAACGTGTCTCATCCAGATTGAATATTTGATATAAGGTGTAGCTACCAATTAACTCTACATTATGGAATGCATAGCGGTTCTTAAAACCAGCAAACCACCCACTGCTACCCCTAAAGCAGGTGCATCTGCGGGATTTTGAGCTTTATTTTTTAAATCTTCACAATTGTAAAGGCTTTCACTTTTATGGTGAGAAAGGTTGTCCCAGATCACTTTTTTTGTTTGATGTTTATTCAAACTCTTAGAAGCCTCTCCATTTCCTCAAGTTCCTTTGGCCATGACCTCTCTGATTTGCTGGCACTCAGACTTGTTCCAGCAATATAGTTTGTTTTAAATCTTTTCCGTGTTGCCTGTAATGGTGTGTATGGTAGACTCCTATTAAGTGAGCTATATCATGTTTTCTCTCTTAATGCTCGAAAAGTTTTATTAAATCTAGCTTCTCTGAGTATGATAGCCTTTCTTTTGTGTAAACCACCCGCAGTTTTACCACTAGGGCACTTCTTGCTAATATTCTTGTCCTTCCATTTTTCCCAAAAGAAAGGGGATAACCTAGGAGCAGATTGAGAGATATGCAGGTACAAGAACAAATTAGGAAGGCAGTGGTATGTATAAGAGCAATGGAGTCCTGCAGGAATTATCCAAGAATATTCTTGTCTCCGACAGAGAGCATGAGCATTCCTTAGTTTAATTTTTGTGATGAAGCTGCTCAGTCTATAATCCTGTACCTCTCACGTGCTGACAGCAGCTGACATCGGCGCATGCACAGAACCAAGCATGCAAACCAATCACCACTGGAATTGTGCTCTTGCGACCAGCGGTTTCTCTAAAATATTGTTCTCTAATTGTTCAGCAACATTATAACCAAATCACGCTGTTGAAACAGTGCGAATTACTGGTATATCTTCCTCTAAATAAGGGGCCCAAAGCTATTCACAGTATCCCAGGTGTGGTCTGAATAATGCATTGTTACAGTTCTAGCAAAACCGTCAGACTTTTATACTCTATTCTCATTAAAATAAAAGCCAACATAGTTTTACCTTCTCTAATTACCTGCTCAACTTGGATGCTAGCTTTTTGAGATTCATGGGCAAGGCTTTCTGAATTCTGTCTCCATTTAAATGATATTAAGCTTCTTTATTCTTCCTGGTAAAGTGCATAATCTCACATATTCCCATATTATATTCTTCCTCTAAATAAGGGGCCCAAAGCTATTCACCGTCGTGTTGTTGTGGTCTGGCGATGGAGGAGTCCAAAGACCTACATATCCTTGGTGGAGTGGGAGGGGGAGTTGAAGTGTTGAGCCACAGGGTAGTTGGGTTGGTTGGTCCGGGTGTCCCAGAGGTTCCAGAGAACACGACGGTTGGAGGAAGAGCGCCTCATCTTCCGCCTAGGAACCCTCCAACCACAAGGGATGAACTCGGATTTCACCAGTTTCCTCTTTCCCCTCCCCCCACCTTGTCTCAGTCAAATCCATCAAATTCAGCACCGCCTTCCTAACCTGCCTGAAACGTCGATTCTCCTGTTCCCTGGATGCTGCCTGACCTGCTGCGCTTTTCCAGCAACACATTTTCAGCTTCTATCCCTAACTTGCCTGGTTAACCATAATATTTTCTTTTCCCTCACTGGAATATATCTTTACTGTAATCCATGAACTGTTTGCTTAAACATCTGCCGTTTCTTAAGCCATTTTTGCGCTAAACCCCTTTCCTAGTCCAATCAATTCTGCTCTCATTGCTTTGTAATTACCGTTAGGTAAATGCTTTTGTTTCTGACTCAGGTTTCTCCCCTTCAAGCTAAATTTGACCATGTTATGGTCACTGTTTCCTAGGGGATCTTTTACTCTGATATCCTTTATTAATTCTACCTCATTTAGCTAAAATGGCTATTATGATTCCTTTCAAGGGTATTTTACAGGGTAGGTGAAAGTGTGTGATTATGGTTGAAAAGCTAACATTATCACAAGGCGATGGGCTAAATGGCAGTTGCCTGTGCTGTATTTTCTTTAAATTATGAGGAATGATTTTTGAGTTCCAATCTGAATTTGAGCAATGGTGGAATTAAAACTCACTACAGAGGATATTGTGCTTTTTTTTTTGAAGGGTCAGAAAAGAAGAGCAAAAGAAAAGAGAAGCTGAAGAGAGGACTCACAGGGAAGCAGAAGCCTATCTGCTACAAGAGGAGAGAAAACTGATAGAAGAGCAAAATCAAAGAAAAGCTGAAGAGGAAAGGATTTGTAGAGAGGAAGAGGAGAGAGAGCGTCTCTTGGATCTGCAGCTCCAGGTCAGAGTTCACACAGTATCAGCTGTGAAGTTTAGCTTTTTACATTAGATTGCATTACAGTGTGGAAACAGGCCCTTCGGCCCAACAAGTCCACACCGACCCGCCGAAGCGCAACCCACCCATACCCCTACATTTACCCCTTACCTAACAATACAGGCAATTTAGCGTGGCCAATTCACCTAACCTGCACATCTTTGGACTGTGGGAGGAAACCGGCGGAGGAAACCCACGCAGACACGGGGAGAACGTGCAAACTCCACACAGTCAGTTGCCTGAGTCGTGGGTATGTTCTCAAATGTCTCATTAAAGCTTGGAGAACTGGTAAAGCACCACTGTACATCAAAACTCTCTCCTTTGTACCCTAATTATAAAGATAGCGCTGGTTTTCTGTTGCAACAGTACTGTCTATGTAGAGGGGCTCTTTTGAAAGTGGATCTGCTTGTCCTTTTTCATTTAAGAATAATAATACTTCAGTAGGTTGGCATTATAATTTTTGTGACGTTATAATTTTTACCCAGACTCATTTTCTGTTCTTTAGAACAAGTAGGTATGTTTTCAGATCAGTTTATTGAATAATGAACAGATTCTCTTTTTTTTTTATCACTGTTGTTTTAAACAGTGCACATTTTATACCACAATACACAGCACATGCTGCTGCTGCTTCCTCGAGGCAACATGATATTTTTGTAAATAGGCCCACTCTGAAGGCATTTGTTCAATGGCCTGATAGCTGATTGTAATTCCTTTGATCCTTTGCTTGCCTGGAGAAAGGGGAAATGCGTGCCTTTTATTTGTCTTTTTAAATTGAAAGATTATTTTACATCAGTATATATGGCGGATGTTCACCAGATGCAAGGTCTATATTTTTCAGATGCAATTTACAATATGAGTATCGAAAAGGTTGTAAAAGGTTGTGGGCGGCACGGTGGCACAGTGGTTAGCACTGCTGCCTCACAGCGCCAGAGACCC
>NC_057733.1:108614-118704 GCF_004010195.1 Chiloscyllium plagiosum
GTGGACTTGTTGGGCCGAAGGGCCTGTTTCCACACTGTAAGTAATCTAATCTAATCTAATTTAAGGGTTTCCTGGAATCTTACAGTTCAGAAAG
This sequence comes from Chiloscyllium plagiosum, assembly GCF_004010195.1. Lineage (NCBI taxonomy): Eukaryota > Metazoa > Chordata > Chondrichthyes > Orectolobiformes > Hemiscylliidae > Chiloscyllium > Chiloscyllium plagiosum. The sequence goes on from NC_057733.1 coordinate 108,709, forward strand.
TGACCATTCAGCCCATTGTCTTGCACCAGCTCTTTGAAAGAGATGTTGAATGCAACACGATCCAGGCTTGGGCTGACAAGTGGCAAGTAACATTTATGTCATGCAAATGCCAGGCTCTGACCATCACCAGTAAAAGATAATCTAACAACTGTCCCATGACATTCAATGATGTTACCATCTCTGAATCCCAACTACAAACACACTAGGGTGTTACCATTGACCACAAACTCAACTGGGATTGCTGCATAAACACAGTTGCTACAAGAGCAGGTCAGAGGCTAGGAATACTGCAACAACTGACACCCCAAAGCCTGTCCACCACCTACAAGACACAAGTCAGGAGTGTGATGGCATACTCCTCACTTGTTTGGATGGGTGCAGTTCCAGCAACACTCTAGAAGCTTGACACCATCCAGGACAAAGAAGCCCACTTGATTGGCACCACATCCACAAATATCCACTCCTCCACCACCAATGCTCAGGAGCAGTCGTGTGTATCTACAAGATATGCTGTAGAAATTCACCAAAGTTCCTTCAGTAACACCTTCCAAACGCACAACCACTTCCATTTAGAAGGACAAAGGTAGCAGATATATGGGGATGCCACTATCTACAAGTTCACCTCCAAGCCACTCATCATCCTTACTTGGAAATATATAGCCATTCCTTCACTGTTGCTGGATCAAAGTCCTGGAATTCCCTCCTAAAGGGATTATGGGTCAACCTACTGCATATGGGCTACAGCGGTTTAAGAGAGCAGCTCTCCATCACCTTCTCAAGGCCAAATAGGGAAAGGGATTAAATGCTGGCCTAGCCAGCAACGCTTATGTCCTATGAATGAACAAAAACCATCACAGTATCAAGAACACAACATGAATGATTTTCCTTGCAGCACCCTGGACTGTGAATAGAATAAGCATCAGTCTATAGCTTGAGATTAAGGCAGAATTTCTCAACATTGGTTCACTTGGGCACAATCACAATCTTACAGATGAAGAGATCAATATATTTCAGGAAATTCTCACCTATTTCCTACGAAGGTGGTGGTGATGGAACGCCAACAATGGCCTGGCACATGGTGCTTTGTTCTCTCCTGTTAACTAGTTGAGAATGTTTCCTGGGTTAAAACATTGAAATTAGGGCAATCTGTACTTCATGGTTTGTTTTGATGTCAAACCATGACTGAGCAGTATGTTTGAATGATTTTAATTAACCTGAAATTATCATTACTGATTGCTAAGCTAAATTCCCTGCTTGTCAGAACAGTCCTGTCTGGGATAATTGCTATGGAATAAGTTGTTCGCAACTTGCGGTCTATTGTAAATCAAAGGATCTACAATGGAGAATTCATATCCACAGAACAGGTATATTTTACCAAGTGTCATTTTAACCTGTCAAGTGTTTTGTTTAAAGACCACTTTTTAAAATCTTTTGATGATCCCATAAATTTAAATGGTACAAAAATCTGTGTTGGTGAGAAGATGGCTGAGAGATTGCAGCAGTGTGATGCTGTGCTGAGAGGTGATCTATATTCTGTCGACAGATGGTGATCTGTATTCTGTCTGTGGACAGCACGGTGGCACAGTGGTTAGCACTGCTGCCTCACAGCGCCGGAGATCCGGGTTCAATTCCCGCCTCAGGCGACTGTCTGTGTGGAGTTTGCACATTCTCCCCGTGTCTGCGTGGGTTTCCCGAAGGGCCTGTTTCCACACTGTAATGTAATCTAATCTAATCTAATCTAATCTAACGAGGAGTCTGTCTTTCAGAGAGAAGAGGCAGAAGCAAAAGCTTTGGAAGAAGCTAATCGGCAGAGGCTGGAGCGAGAACGGATCACCCAGCAGAATGAGCAGGAACGGCTGAAGAGGAAGCAGGTGTGTTTTTAATTGACGTGGGTAATTGAAGGGCCATGAGCTATTGTACAAGAAATCCAGCAGCCCAAGGAATAGGAGTAGAATAATGCTAGGACAATTGGAAAGGATGTAGCTTGAGTTTTGAAATGGAGGTTATTGTAAAGCATCAGGAAAGAACAAGGCAAAGACACTGGGTGTTGGGAAAGCATGCCGTGTTTCTATCTGTCGTGTTATGCCCTCGGTTGATCATTATTCCAGTCAGATTCTCAACTAAATTACTAAGGTAGAGTCTCTGAAGCAGCTCCTGTTGTGTCTCCCTGTGTTTGTGGGCAACACCTGGCTAAAAATTGTCATTTAGGAGAAAGTGAGGACTGCAGATGCTTGATCAGAGTCAAAAAGTGTGGTGCGGGAAAAGCATAGCAAGTCAGGCAGCATCTGAAGAGCGGAAGAATTAATGTTTCAAGCATAAGCTCTTCATCATGTGGAAGGGGCACCAAGAGGGGGCTAAGAGATAAATGGGAGGGGGTTGGGGTTTCAGGGAAGGTTGTTGAGAATGTGATAGATAGATAAAGGTAGGGATGAAGGTTATAGGTCAGAGAGGAGAGTGGGGTGGGTAGGTGGGAAGGAAGATGGACAGATAGGACTGTTCCAGAGGGCGGTGCCTAGTTGGAGGTTGGATTTGGGATGAGGTTGGGGGTGGGTAGATGAGGAAACAGAGATATATTTCCCTCCCCATCCCTATCTGCGCTGTGCAGAGGCCGTTCCCTCCGCGACTCCCTTGTTAGGTTCATGCTCCCCACCAACCCACACTTCACTTCTGGCACCTTCCCCTGCCACCACAAGAGATGTAAAACTAGAGCCCACGCCTCCCCCCTCCCCTCCATCCAAGGACCCAAAACATCCTTCCACACCTGAGGGATTTATTTACACCTCCACACATCATCTGCGGTGTCTGTTGCTCTCGATGTGGTCTCTTCTACAGTGGTGAGAGAGGATGCCAACTTGCAGAATATTTCAGAGAAGATCTCTGGGACATTCACTAAGCAACCCCACTGCCGAGCGCTTCAACTCCCCTTGCCATGCTGCCAAGGGCATGCAAGTCCTGGGCTGCCCCCACCACCAAATTCCACCCACCCGACACCTGGAGGAAGAACGCCGCATCTTCCGCCTTGGGATCATCCAACCACACTGAACCAATGTGGATTTCATCAGTTTCGTCATCCCCCCCCCATCCCAGATCCAACTCTGCACCACCCTCTTGTCCTGTCCTACTTGTCTATCTTGCCTCCCACATATCTGCACAACCCTCCACTCCACTCTGACGTATCACCATTAGCCCCCCAACTTCATCTGACTATTGCATTCCTAGCTACCTCCCCCGCTGCCCCACACCCCCGTCCCATTTATCTCTCAGCCCCTTTCCCCCCACATTCCTGATGAGGTGCTTATGCTCGAAGTGTCTGCCTCTGCTCCTCGGGTGCTGCCTGACCGGCTGTGCTTTTCTGGCACCACACCTTTTTACTAAAAGTGATCATTGTCTTGATGGTTTATATTTGTAATGGAGCAGCATTAGGAACAATGTACAGTAGAAGCTAGCAGTTAGAAAAGGGTTAATTTCATTGGGCTGAGAGAGAGCATTTAGATGGCTTGGAGCAGAACCAAAGGCAGGCAGGAGATAAACTGCAATGGTACAGTGGCTGATCCTTGAGATGTGTTGGGTGCAGGCTAGTGTTGCGATCCCAGATCCCAGGTATGAGAAGTTTGGGCAGATCTGACATGGTACTCCACAATAATTTCAGCAATAAAATCCCTGAAAGAACAGGGGAAGAAAATAAGCGGCAGAACTCCAGCATCAAAATCGAGCAGTAGAAGCATCTGTATGATGCAAACTTCAACACACAAATTGCAAGCGATAGTGAGGAGCAAGTAAACCGAATAACAATATAAATATGTACCTTAAGCTCAACCTTCCAAGCTTAATCCTTTTTTCAAACTGAGAGTTTGACTCTGACAAGTTTTTTTAAACATGCTCATACTCGAGAGATTTAGTTTTTATTCTGAGTCTGGCTGTAAGGATCATAGCATAGGTCTAAGGTATGACCCTACCACGTGATCTTCTGGCCACAATATAAGCATTGCTGACTATGGTACACTGAGACTCATGTAGACATTCCCTCGGCATCTGCTCTGTACAGAGTTAACTGGCCCTACCCAGTTCTCTAGAATTTTTTTTTGTAAGCTTACTAAACTAAGTTATTTGGTGAAATACAGTGGGCCAGGTTTTGGAAGTCTGCAAATTCACACTTCTTTTGTCTTGCTAATCTTTTTTAAAACCAAAACCAACCAGTTGTTTTTGAGCCTAGCTCCATCCTCAGCAATTATTGCCATAGCAACATCAAGGTACTCTTGCTTCCAGAAGCTTCTCGGCTGGATTGTAAGTTCAAGATTTGTGTGGAAGTGTATATAGCCAGGAAATCTCAGACTGAAAATTATGAATCTCTACCTTTAAATTGAAGCCAAAATTCTAAGTTTTAGCTTTTAATACATCCTGGAATAGAGCTGTTATAATATGAGTAAAGAGGGGTAGGCCATTCAACACCTCTAACCTGCTCCACCCTTCAGTAAGATCAAGGCTGATCTATTGAAGTTTTGAATCCACATTTGGGCTATCATGCATTCAGTGGACCAACAGCTTAGCTCTATCAAAACATAGGATAGCTCTAACAGTGTCAGCCTGATGGGCTGAATGGCCTGACATTGTGCTCCATAATTCTATGGTGAATCCTGACTTGTTGGTTTGAAGACATTTAAGTATAGTGATGAGTTCAATGCGAACAATTAAATAACTTCCTTTTACTTGCTAACTCTGGGCTTCCCTGCTCATGTGTCTGAGATATGCCTTTTAAATCTTAGGTGATTGTTTCTTTAGGATCACTGAATTAGGTATGAGAAAGAAATAACTTGGTTTCCATCAGCAGGATCATGTCCAGTTGACATATCAGTGTTACTGTCTGAAAGCCGTTGGATTCTTCTATCCCTGATCCATAACAATGAGTTTGAATGTTTTGTAAAATACCTGATGTTCTCACTAGTGAGTACTTTCCTGTAATCAACAGAGAATTGCAGAGGTTATGAAGAGAGTAAGGGGGCCAGGCCAAGACGACTCAAAGGTAATACACTTCCCAACTGTTTTGTCTGTCTTGCTTCATTTTTCACAAAGGTTGTTTATTTTTCACATTAACTGCTGTGCTCTAAATGTTCGTCTGAAATTCAAGGTAGTGTCCAACTGTTGCTTGTTGGGTTTTTTCTGCCCTGTGGCAGAGTCCTTGGTCACTGGCTTGTATTCAGGAGCTCTGCTCGATGATACAAGTATGTTCACACTAAGCAGGAAAATGTAAAAAACCTGTGCACAACAGAAAGTTATCACCAGTCAGAATGTAAATGCTACTGGGAGGCACACAGGTGTGACAGAATCTTAATGCTGATCAAATCAGCAAGCTAGGATAAGATTGGAGCAATCACAGGTTCCTCTCCAAGTCATTTACCATCCCAACTTGGAAATACTTGGCCATTCCTTCACTATAACTGGGTCAAATTCCTAAAACTCCATCTGTAACGACATTGTGGCTTTACCTATAGCACATGGACTGCAACAATTCAAGAAGGCAACTATGGACGGGCAATAAATGCTGGACGCAGTCAGCGATGCCAGTGTGCCATGAATGAGTATTTTTAAATCTCACGTTGCCCTTGTGGTTGTAATAGATCCCAGTGGATCAGCTGTTATTGGAAAGCCCAGGTCCGAGTCTAATACCTGTCTGAAATGTCGCAAAAAGTCAGCGTAGTCATCTAACGATGGGTATATTTGTAACCTTTATTTTGGAGGTTATTCCCATTGGAAATATAGGATTCTTCCTCCCAAAGCTGCAATTGCAGTGAGGGGCATGAGTAATTGAAAATTTAAAACTGATACTGTTACAGGCTATTGAAGGTTCAAGAATAGAGATAAGATGCAGATCATCTAGGATAGAATTAAATTGTGGATTGGGCTTAAGGAGTGAATGGTCTTGTGAAATGTGGATTCGTAAATATTGTTAAAGAATGCTGAAATGGTGATCCTCCTCTGTTTACACAGATGGAAGGAAGATCAGATAATGCTGTCGCCGAGGAAAGCAGTGAGGATGAACACAAGAACGAGGATGCCGATGAAATAGGTGAGTGATTCAGCACATCTTTTTCCATTGGGTTAGTACTGTTAAAATGCTGGCTCTGTATTGAACATATCTGCAAATGCTGACTCCTGAATAGTCAGTCACCTCTCTATAACTTCAGAAGGAGAGCTTCCCATTTCAGAGAAAACCTAGTCTCTGTACAAACGAAAATCTAATGAATTGACAGCAACAGCACACGGCCCATATCCCTCAAAACCCTTCCTATTCATATACCCTTCCAGATGCCTCTTAAGTGTTGTAACTGTACCAGCCTCCACCACTTCTCTGGCAGCTTATTCCATACACACACCACCCTCTGTGTGAAAAAGTTGCCTTTTAGGTACCTTGTCAATCTTTCCCCTCTCACCCTAAACCTATGTCCTGTAGTTCTGAACTCCCCCCACCCTAGGGAAGAGACTTTGTCTATTTATCCTATCCATGCCCCTCATGATTTTATAATGTTTTCTGAATCCTTTCAAGTTTCACAATACCCTTTCCGTAGGGGGGGAGACCAGAATTGCACATAATATTCCAACAGTGGCCTGACCAATATCCTGTACAGCTACAACATGACCTCCCAACCCCTGTACTCAATGCACTGACCAATAAAGGAAAGCATACCAAACACCTCCTTTACTCTCCTATCTATCTGAGACTCTACTTTGAACCTGCACTCCAAGGTCTCTTTGTTCACCAACATTCCCCAGGACCTTACAATTAAGTGTATAAGTCTTGCTTTGATTTATCTTTCCTAAATACAACACCTTACATTTATCTAAATTAAACTCATCTGCCACTCCTCACCCCATTGGCCCATCTGATCAAGATCCCATTGTAATCTGAGGTAACCTTATTCACTGGAAAAGCGCAGCATCCAGGGAACAGGAGAATCGATGTTTCAGGCATAAGCCCTTCCTGAAGAAGGGCTTATGCCCGAAACGTCGATTCTCCTGTTCCCTGGATGCTGCCTGACCTGCTGCGCTTTTCCAGCAACACATTTTCAGCTCTGATCTCCAGCATCTGCAGCCCTCACTTTCTCCCCTAACCTTATTCACTGTCAACTACACCTCCAATTTTGGTATTGTCTGCAAACTTACTAACTATACCTCTTCTGCTCATATAAATGACAAAAAGCAGTTGACTCAGCACCGATCCTTGTGACACACCACTGGTCACCGGCCTCCAGTCTGAAAAACAACTCTCCACCATCATTCTGTCTTCTACCTTTTGAGCCAGTTCTGTATCCAAGTGGCGAGTTCTCCCTGTATTCCATGAGATCTAATCTTGCTAACCAGTCTACCATGGGGAACCTTGTCGAACACCTTACTGAAGTCTATATAGATCACGTTCCACTGCTCTGCCTCCTCGTTACTTATTTTAAAAACTCAATCAAGTTTGTGAGACATAATTTCCCACGCACAAAGCCATGTTGACTATCTCTAATCAGTCCTTGCCTTTCCAAATACATGTCAATCCTGTCTCTCAGGATTCCCTCCCACAACTTCACTGTCGATGTCAGGCTCACCGGTCTATAGTTACCTGGATTTTTCTTACCCCTTTCTTAAATAGTGGCACCACGTTTGCCAACCTCCAGTCTTCCGGCATCTCACCTGTGACTATCAGTGATACAAATATCTCAGCAAGGGGCCCAGCAATTACTTTCCTAGCTTCCCACAGTTCAACATAACACCTCGCGTCCTGCGGATTTATCCACTTTTATGCATTTTAAGACATCCAGCACTTTCTCCTGTGTAATCTGGACATTTTTCAAGATGTCACCATCTATTTCCCCACATTCTATATCTTCTCCACAATAAATACTGTCGCAAAAATACTCGTTTAGTATCTCTCTCTCACAAACTGCCATGCTGACCTTTTCAGGGACCCTATTCTCTCCCTAGTTACCATTTGTCCTTAATGTATTTGTAGAATCCCTTTGGATTCTCCTTAACCCTATTTGCCAAAGCTATCTCATGTCCCCTTTTTGCCCTCTTGATTTCCCTTTCAAGTATACTCCTACTGCCTTTATATTTTTCTAAAGATTTACTCGATTTCTGCTGTCTATCCTTGACATATGCTCCTTCATTTTCTTAACCAAACGCACAATTTCTGTACTCATCCAGCATTCCGTACACCCACCAGCCTTGCCTTTCACCCTAATGGGAATGAATATACAATCTCTAGACTCTGTTATCTTATTTTTGAAGGCTTCCAATTTTCCAGCCGTCCCTTTAACTGTGAACACCTGCCCCCAGTCAACCTTTGCAAGTTCTGGCCCAATATCGTCAAAATTGGCCTTCCTCCAATTTAGACCTTCAACTGTAAGATCTGGTCTATCCTCTTCCATCCCTATTTTAAAATTAATAGAATTATGGTCGCTGGCCCCAATTATGGTCCTGACTAAAACCCAACTCTTCATCCATTCGCCCTCCAAATCTGTGCTCCTTTGAATTAACATTAGGTTCCCTCAAAATTCTGAAATAAATTGGAAAATGTTTCAACTTGTACACAGCCACATTTGTTTGTTTTATTTTCTATCTTATTATTGTCATATGTATATATTGAAAATACTGCAGGATGCACTGCTATCAGATGTGCTCTTTAAGATATTCAATTGGAAGTAAAAGCTGTATATCTCATTTATAATTTGATAATTAGATAGCACTGATGGAATTGATGAGCTTCAAGGTATTGGCCAAGAAAGTGCCGAGTTGTCAGATGGAACTGTCTCCGATGAGATAGCAGAGCTGAATGGTGTTGATGCGATGAATATCACCAGCGATCATTTGAACAAAGACCAGACAGTGGATGTGAGGTGGGTTTGTCTTTCGTCTTCTGTGTCATTTCACAGAATAAACTGGAAATTCTGGAACCTAATCAAGATTTTGTGGAAACAGTGGACAGATGCTTTGGGAATGTTTGAGAGCCAAGTTTAATTTTCCAATGTCAGTAGCCACACAACACCAGGTTATAGTCCAACAGGTTTATTTGAAATACAAGCTTGCGGAGCACTGCTCCTTGGTCAGGTAACTAATGGGCCGGATACAGAGGGCACAGAATTTATAAGAGAATGATGAGTTTTGAGAAGGTTGAGGTTCTGGATGTAGGTTTGCTCACTGACCAAGAAGGTTCACTTTCATGAAAGCGAACCTTCCAGCTCAGCGAGGAAACTTATAAGGAGCATGATCAAAGTGTTGTACAACTGATGCGATGTATTAGACAAAAGCGAGATGGCTCTAGAGTCTGTAATCGTCTAGAATCATGATGAAGGTTTCAATTGATTAATATGTAAATCCCAGAATTTATTGCCCCAAGATAATTTATCAATATATTAAAAAAAAAGAGACGTCTCAGCTCAAACAATGCATTAAAGGTATGAGGTTAAAGTCTGTCTAGACCCAATCTGGAGAAGGCCTGTAATTTCCAAAACAAGAATTTAAAAATGTCACGTTGACTGCCTACAGATTGTGCGCTTTTTGAACAAAATAGAATGTATCTGCAAATATAAGTTCACCCCATGGATATATGTGTGTGTGTGTGTGTGTGTGTGTGTGTGTGTGTGTGAGAGAGGGAGTGTGTGTGTGGGGTGAGTGTGCATGCTTTTCCATGTAGGTATGGTTCACAGTATCCCAGTGGAAGTGGTAATGGGAAGAATGAGTTTAGAGACCAAATGAATGAAATAGTTTAAATCGGTGCTCAGAACAAAATGGGAACCTCTGGTCTAGTGGGAGCTTTAACCAGAACTGTGGCAGCAGTATAGAACATAGAAGAATACAGCGCAGTACAGGCCCTTCGGCCCTCGATGTTGCGCCGATCCAAGCCCACCTAACCTACACTAGCCCACTATCCTCCATATGCCTATCCAATGCCCGCTTAAATGCCCATAATGAGGGAGAGTCCACCACTGCCACTGGCAGAGCATTCCATGAACTCAC
>NC_057733.1:121845-137054 GCF_004010195.1 Chiloscyllium plagiosum
CCCCCCCCCAGAGCACTAGCAAACCTCCCACCAAGGGTACTGGTGCCCCTCAGGTTCAGGTGTAGACCATCCTGTTTATAGAGGTCCCACCTTCCCCAGAAAGAACCCCAGTTATCCAAAAACCGGAATCCCTCCCTCTTGCACCATCCCTGTAGCCACGCATTTAACTGTTCTCTCTCCCTATTCCTCGACTCTCTATCACGTGGCATGGGTAACAAACCAGAGACAACAACTCTGTTCGTTCTAACTTTGAGCTTCCAACCTAGCTCCCTGAATGCCTGCCTAACATCCTCAGCGCTCCTCCTTCCTATGTCATTGGTGCCAATGTGGACCACGGCTTCGGGCTGCTCCCCCTCCCCCTTAAGGACCCGGAAAACACGATCAGAGACATTCAGTACCCTTGCACCTGGGAGGCAACATACCAAACGTGAGTCTCTCTCGTTCCCACAAAACCGCCTATCTGTGCCCCGAACTATCGAGTTCCCAATTACTATTGCTCTGCTCTTCTCCACCCTGAAGGGCTTTTGCCCGAAACGTCGATTTTGCCTGTCCTCGGATGCTGCCTGAATTGCTGTGCTCTTCCAGCACCACTGATCCAGAATCTGGTTTCCAGCATCTGCAGTCATTGTTTTTACCTCTTCTCCACCCTTCCCTTCTGAGTAACGGGGACAGGCTCCGTGCCAGAGGCCTGAGCCCCGTTACTTACCCCTGGTAAGTCGTCCCCCCCACAAGTATCCAAAACGGTATACTTGTTCTTGAGGGAATCGGCCGCAGGGGGTCCCTGCACTGGCTGCTTCCTCCCAGTCCCCCTCACTGTCACCCATCTATCTGCCATCTTTGGAGTTACTACTTCCCTAAAGCTCCGATCTATGACCCCCTCTGCCTCCCGAATGATCCTAAGTTCATCCAACTCCAGCTCCAGTTCCCTAACACGGTCTTGGAGGAGCTGGAGATGGGTGCACTTCCTGCAAGTGTAATCAGCAGGGACGGCCATGGCATCCCTCACCTCAAACATGTTGCAAGAGGAGAACCTAAGCTAATAAAAGCAAAACCCTGCACCTGCTGGAAAAGTGAAATAAAACAGATGGTACTGGAGGCACTCCTGTCTAGCAGCATCTGAGGAGAGTGAGTGAGTTAAAGTTCCATGTTCATTCTGACTTCTTCAGAACTGAAAGTTGTTGTAAAGTAGTTTTTAAACCTTAGGCAGATGGGGAGAAAGAGAGGGTGGAACAGATGTGAGTGTACCCAGAGGCAAAGGCAAGGGGGAGTGCTAATGGTGGTAAAGGAATGGGAGAGATATATAATAGGTGTAAATATTAGTTATGGAAGGAGCAAATTAGTCCACTCTGCTAAGAGCAAAGTCAACAGGACACAGCAGGGGGAGGGTGGTGGTTTTAGAAAAATAGAAGGCATAGGTGATATTCTGAAGTGGTGAAGTTCAATGTTGAGTCGTAGAGAGGCTGTAAAGTGCCGAAGTGGAAAATGAGCTGGTGCCCCTCCAGCTTGCAATATTCTTTTTTGGAACACTGTAGCAGGCCCAGGGTGGACATGTTAACATGGGAACAAGATGGGTTTAGAACTGGCTAACAGCTGGCAAGCTGTGTCCATTCCTGCAGGCAGAATGGAAGTGATCTGCAAAGTGGTCTCATCTCTGTAAAGGAGTCTGCATTGTGTTTGAAGGAAGTACGCATAATCCCTGCTTTGCCTGGAAGGTGTGTGTGGGGGCTGAGAGAGGTTATGATTGTGAAGCGGGAGGAGGTGAATTGGCTACTGTTACACCTTCTACAATTGTATGGGATGATTTCAGTGAATCTGTCCTACACCAGTGCCTTGTCATTGAACTGCCTGTCAAGAGTAGCGTGCCAGAGATGGCTGGAAAGGCATATAGCTGTAACTCGTATCACAGCCCTCCCAAAGGACCAGACCAATGATATTGATGGTTACTTGTATGTCTGAGAGTTAAATACTTGGCCCCTGGGTATTGTGTCTAACCACGGATTTTACTCTTTAAGGAGTATGAGAATTATCTACATGTCGGTTAATAAATGACAAGGCACATTTCAAATTTGAAACAAGTGTCTGCTTAATTTAGCAATTGTATTCTCATGGTGAGTGAGAAGGTTGTGTTCATATTCCAGCCCCTCCCGGCCTCCGTGTACAACCCTTACTGATGTTCCAGTTAAGTATCTGGGGAGTTGCACGTTGCCGTGGTTACAAGATGCCATGATTTGTTAAGACTCATTTGGTGGTTTAGGTGTTGGGTCATTCATGTCCTTTCTACTTGAGATCTTGCTGTGGAGACAACTGAGATTGTGTTTACTGACCCAAAGTTATCACATTAGACAGCTCATTAAGCTGAAACAAAACCTAAATATAGAGAAACTGAACAGAATTGTGAGTTACATAAAAACACGAGTCATATTGGACTGGAAACGTCAACGCTGTTTCTCTTTGCACAGGTGCTGCTGGATCTGCTGAGTTTCTCCAGCACTTTCGGCAATTATTTCCAAATTGATAGTCGCCCTGTTTAAACTGGCACCAGTGATCTGTAACTTGCCAAATAGTAATGATAGCCAGGTAAATAAGGAGTCAAAAATGGTGTAATTTATTCGAGGTAACTGATTGGAGCAAACACAAGGAGCATAATCCTCTTTTTATTCACGTCAATCTCATTCTGTTCTCTCTTCTGCTTAAGCCCTATACCAAAGGAAGACTGTGTTGTATCAGAACTCTTGCATGTAAATGAAGTGGATCGAAGTGTTGGGCATCAGAATGGCAAAGCAAGTACATGGATCCTCAAGGATTATATTGGACTTGATATTTGTTCAAAGGCCACCAAATTAGCAGTCACTCCCTGCAGTGCTGATGCCTGTAACCAAAACTTGATCGATATTGCTGGCATCTCGGAGAGCCATATCAGTGCACTTGAAGGAAATGGAGGAAGAATGACATCCTTGACCACACCTATTGAGGAAACATCAGGTAAAGTTTGATTCAAGACATTCTGACAGTGTCTTCAGTAATAGAGTTTGTCCTGATTCTTGGGGCATCATTTAAAGATGGCCCTGTAACCAATGCAGTTGAAGTTGATAGAAATTGATTACAGTAGTGCTGTGCATTGGACCAGTTATTCTGAAAACAACTCAAATCCCACTGTAGCAGTTTCAGAATTTGAACAGTTTCAAGAAATCTGGTCTCGGGAAAAAGTGCCGTAGAGCTGTTGGAGTGTTGTCCTAAAGTTGCTTTTCAGTCATACGCTTCAGGGAAGGAAACATGCCATTGTACCAACTCTGTGCCAGTATGTGCCTGCAGAATCATGGTATACTCACTGCTGCCCTCAACATAGCCTAGCCCATCCCTCAACTGGATCAGACCTCGATCAATCAACTCAAGACTGAATGGAAGATATAATGTAGCAACATATCCAAAGTAATAATTTTATTTTCAACAGAAGTTAGGAATACTGCAGTGAGTAACTCACCTCCTCAAGCTGCTTCCACACTTGCCCTGGATGGGGGCAGCTCCAACAACACTCAAGAAGCTTGACACCATCCAGGACAAAGCAGCCGCTTGATTGGCATCACATCCACAAGTATCCATTCCCACTATCTGTATCAGCAGTGTGTACCATCTGCAAGATGCACTGCAGAAATTCACCAAGGCTTCTTAGATAGCGCCTTCCAAACCCATGACCACTACCATCTAGAAGGACAAGGGCAGCAGATACATGGGAACACCACTGCAAGCCACTCACCATCCTGATTTGGAAATATATCACAATTCCTTTAGTATCACTGGGTCACAATCCTGGGATCCCCTCCCTGAGACATTGTGGGTCAAGTCACAGCACATGGACTGCAGCAGTTCAAGAAGGCAGTTCACCCCCACCTTTGCGGAAGAGATTGGGGAGACACTGAATGAATACTTTTCTTCAGTATTTACTCAGGAACAGGGCATTGTCGTCTAAACCTATCTCTGCACTTATTATTAGGCAAGTACAAGGTTACAGAGTCATTACATTTGAAAATAGCACAAACATGTTGGATTTTGTGCCACTTTGTTTTCTTCATTGTCTGCAACAGCGTTTATTGCCTATTCAAAGTTGTCCTGGAGAAGATGGTGGTGAGCTTCCTTGAACCATTGTGATTCATTAGGGAAAGTAGACCCACAATATGATGTGGAGGGAGCTCCAGGATTTTTAACCAGTGACACTAAAGGAACAACATTATATTTCCAAGCCAGGATGGTGAATGTCTTGAAGGGAAACTTGCAGATGATGGTACTCGCATGCACTGGTCCTTCTAGACAGGAACGGCTGCGGATTTAGAAGATGGCGACTAAGGAGTCTTGGTGAATTTTTGCAATGTATTTATAGATGGTACACACTGCTGCTACTTAGCTTTTGTAGTGGAGGGGGTGAATGCTGGTGGATGTGGTGCCAATCAACCAGCCTGTTTTATCCTGGAAAGGAGGGTTCTTGTGACATAGTGATCAGAAACATAGAAATATCAAATTTTACAGTACAGAAAGAAGCTATTTGACCCATTATGACTCTACTGGCTCCCAAAAGAACTGCGAATGGCTGTGAATGAATTTGTTCGGCTTCAATGGGAAATTATGCTTGATTAGCATTGATTACTTTTCTGGACAGCTTTAATTTAAATAATTGTGTATTATATTATTAAAAATGTCAGTAAATATCAAGAGTTTCTTTTTCAGCTCATAGAATTTCATTTTATTGGCTTTTATTGGTAGAGGAATTGGGTTCCGGAGTCCTGAGGTCATGATGCAGTTGTATAAGACTCTGGTGCGGCCGCATCTGGAATATTGTGTGCAGTTTTGGTTGCCATACTATAGGAAGGATGTGGAGGCACTGGAACGGGTGCAGAGGAGGTTTACCAGGATGTTGCCTGGTATGGAAGGAAGATCGTATGAGGATAGACTGAGACACTTGGGGCTGTTTTCATTAGAGAAAAGAAGGTTTAGGGGTGTCTTGATTGAGGTGTACAAGATGATTAGGGGGTTAGATAGGGTTGACAGTGTGGACCTTTTCCCGCGTATGGAGTCGGGTATTACAAGGGGGCATAGCTTTAAATTAAGGGGGGGTAGATATAGGCTGAAGTTAGGGGTAGGTTCTTCACTCAGCGAGTCGTAAGTTCATGGAATGCCCTGCCAGTAGCAGTGGTGGACTCTCCCTCTTTATGGGCATTTAAGCGGGCATTGGATAGGTATATGGAGAATAGTGGGTTAGTATAGGTTAGGTGGGCTTGGATCGGCGCAACATCGAGGGCCAAAGGGCCTGTACTGCGCTGTATTCTTCTATGTTCTCAAATAAATGCTGGTCCAAGCAGCCATATCCACATCACATGAACAAGTCTGGTGCCATTCACAAGAAACAAAATCAGTCACCTTCTAGCAAACTCTTCTTCATCCTAGGATTTAAAGTGAAATTCATTTTGCTACCTTTTTTTTATCCTGAAAAGATATGTTTTGATGTTTTAACCTCCTTACAGTAGAATGTGGTAATCAGCAAATCACTTTCAATCAAGGTCAATGGGGGGTGGTACGCTTTGAAAGGAAGAATAAGCAAAGAGGATGCAGATGTGCACATCAGTAAAAGGAGTGAAGCAGCTTATAAGGCCATTTCAAAAATAGCAAACCAATCTTTGGCTTAATTTCAAATGTGTTAGGCATAGAGGAAATAATCACAGTTTGAAAATATCAAAATTAGAGGTCAGCCAGATAAGTTGGGGAAATGAAACAGGGGTTCGGAAAGAAGTTTCTTCATCCTGAGTGTGGAGAATGTGCACCATAAAGATGCATTGAGCAAAATGGTACAAGTTTGTTTAAGAGGAAGGCAGTAAACCCGTGAGGGAGAGGAGAATATGCTGATAAAGAATAAGATCAAATGGGTTAAGGAAAGGTTTTTGTGCAGCAGCAACATCAACATTGAGGTTTTTTTGCCCTGTTCTGTCAATTCCTATTGTATATAACCCTCTTAATTTGTTGTGTGTTCTCAGGACTCTAAACAGCTTGATCCTGAACATCACTTGTGATTGCACTTGCATAATCAGTATTTTTACTACGTGCTGAAAGCCTTGTTACATGAAGCTGCTTCTCTGGAGTTTCCTCCTCTTTCCCAGAAGAATTTACAAGATCGTAACAAAGATGGCATGTGCAATGTCACAGAGATGCTCGTTTGCACCGTTCAACATTTCAGGGCATGTTCCTTGACTGCATTGTTTTATTTTTCTCATGACTGATAGTTCTTTTGATTTTGTTGGACTGGGGTGTACAAAGTTAAAAATCATGCAGCACCAGGTTATAGTCCAACAGGTTCATTTCGAAGCACTAGCTTTCGAAGCGCTGCTCCTTCATCAGATGATTGTGGAGTATAAGATCGTGTGACATAGAATTTATAGCAAAAGTTGATGTGATGTAACTGAAATTATATATTGAAAAATACCTGGATTGTTTGTTAAGTCTCTCAACTTTTAGAATGAACATGTTGGTTTCAGTTCTTTCATATGTAAATCACAGAACATTTAAAAATTACATTCTCAAGTGAACTTTAACAGTTGGTGTCATGTCAGCCCAGATAATGCATTTAAGGTGTGAGCTTTCCAGTGTGAGGCTGTCTGTTCCACAATGGTCAGACTGATTCTAATCTAAAAAATGGATTTACATAATCTTACAGGGGTTCATGCAGTTTTTGAGCAAAGTAAAATGTAATTCGGCAAGTACAAGTTCACCCCACAAACTTGTATGTGTGCACGTGGTTGGGGGTTTGATAAGTGTCTGTGACAGAGTGTGCGTGCGTGTGTGTGCGTGCCTGTGAACGCAAAGGTGTATAAGTCTGTGAGAGGGGGTGCATTGTGTGTGTGTATGTAGGTAGTACAATGAGGTCACCTGCAGTGTGACATGAACCCAAGGTCCCAGTTGAGGCCATCCCCATGGGTACCGAACTTGGTTATCAGCCTGTGCACGGCTACTTTTCGCTGCTGCCTGTCCCGAAGCCCACCTTGGAGGATGGTCACTCGAAGGTCCGAGGTCGAATGTACCGGACCGCTGAAGTGATCTCCATCTGGGAGGGAACACTCCCGTCTGGTGATTCCTGTGTGGTGTTAATTCATCCATTGCCGTAGCCTCTGCTCGGTCTCGTCAATGTACCATGCCTTAGGGCGTCCTTGCCTGCGCCATATCAGATAGACAATGTTGGCTGAGTCACATGTTGGCTGGGAGTGTTCCCTCCCAGATGGAGATCACTTCAGCGGTCCGGTACATTCGACCTCGGACCTTCGAGTGACCATCCTCCAAGGTGGACTTCGGGACAGGCAGCAGCGAAAAGTAGCCAAGCAGAGGCTGATAGCCAAGCTCAGTACCCATGGGGATGGCCTCAACCAGGACCTTGGGTTCATGTCACATTGCAGGTGACCCAATTGCACTACCTACACACGCTCACACTCTTAACTCTCTGTCCCCACGCCCCCCCCACGCACACGCACATAAGTTTGTGGGGTGAGCTTGTAACTTGCCGAATTACATTTTACTTTGCTCAAAAACTGCATGAACCCATGTAAGATTCTGTAAATCCATTTTTTAGATTAGAATCAGTCTGACCATTGTGGAACAGACAGCCTCACACCGGAAAGCTCACACCTTAAATGCATTATCTGGGCTGATATGACACCAACTTTTTGCTTCTGGGTACCCTTCGTTGTCCAGTACTTCCTGATAGACAGACAGACAGACACAGTCACAGACAGACACCCACACACACACACACACACACACACATACAAGTTTGTGGGGTGAGCTTGTACTTGCCGAATTACATTTTACTTTGCTCAAAAACTGCATGAACCCATGTAAGATTCTGTAAATCCATTTTTTAGATTAGAATCAGTCTGACCATTGTGGAACAGACAGGCTCACACCTTAAATGCATTATCTGGGCTGATATGACACCAACTGTTAAAGTTCACTTGAGAATGTAATTTTTAAATGTCCTGTGATTTACATATGAAAGAACTGAAACCAACATGTTCATTCTGAAGGATGAGACACTTAACAAACAATCCAGGTCTTTTTCAATATATAACTTCACTTACGTCACACTGTAAATTTTTGCTATAAACTCTGCCTTACGAACTTATGCTCCACAACCACCTGATGAAGGAGCAGCGCTCTGAAAGCTAGTGCTTCCAAACAAACCTGTTGGACTATAACCTGGTGTTGTGTGATTTTTAACTTTGATTTTTATGATCTGCTTTTGGCAGTGAGTGTAATCAGGTGATGTTTCATTCCTTTCCTTCACTCTTCGTTTTGTCTGACCAGATATACAGGCCAGCTTTGTTTTCATATTAGGTGGCCTTTGCCATTCTGGTCTCTTGCCGTGTGCTGAATGAATGTTCCATCTCTCCAGTTGCAGGGTAATAGGTGTCTTTACCTCACTGTTGACAGTTGAATTGTCCCAGTTCTATTTGTTAAAACTTAACTTTTTTTAAGGAAGTGTTAAAATAAAGCTACTGTTCACAGAAATGATGGAACTATAGACAGGAAATTCTCAATTCTGATTCAGAGCTGAGACACACATTTGCTGGAATTGCAGAATTAAATTTGTGACATGGGTTTGATTTTGTGATCTTTTAGTGGCTGAAGTCTGCCCTTTGGGAGATTATTCTAGCTAATTTAAGCTGTCAGCCCATTCCCATCTCTCAACCTGTGACCATTCTTCTGTCTGTCATTCACGCTCTCTCCAGCCACACTTTGCTATGTCTGGATCTTTTAGATTTAACTCCATGAACATTGTATTAGGACAAAGAGTTAATGGTGTAGGAGAGGCTAGTTTTTAAGAAGTATGCTAGGTGGGTGAGAGATGTTTAGGCTTTCTAATATGAAAATATTAGTTGGTGTTTCTTTACAAAATTTGAGTTACATGTACCGAAATAGGAAACCAAATTGTGAGCTAATGTTATTTAAACATACTCCTGTTCTGTCAAACTTTCTAGGATACTGTATTTTCAAATAAGCCTGCACTACTAACGTACATTAAAAATGAAATGGCTTCAGTTGATAAACTCAAGTATTTGTAGGTAGCAACTTAATATTTACATGTATTTGACTCATTTAAACATATGTTTTCTTTGCTTAATATATTTAAGTTTTTCATATAAATCTAAGTATTATTGTACATACAGACAGTATTGGGCCACAAAACCATTTCTTAATGAACAGCTTTTGTTAATTGTTCTTTCTGTATTAGGGGTTGTATCATTAAGGATTATCCCAACACCATCCATCAAGTTTAAACCACCTTTTCACTGTGGCCTTGAACTTGCTAATTCATATCCCGTCCATACTCTGCATGTATAAACCTGAAATGAAACTGTACGTTTCCTTAGCTTATGAATTTAAATAGCTGCTACCCTACATAGGAAGCTGCATTCTTTTAGCTGCACTTTCCTCATCTGTTACATTTATTAAGTATTGCCTCTTGATCTAAGTTATGTTACTGTTCCCTGTTAACCTCATCCACGGGGCCAACAATGAATACTTGCTAAGCCATGTCCACTCCTCTTAAAGGGAAGCTATTACTTAAATGGCTGTTTTTTTTTCTTTGTTTAAACTAATCATTACAATTGCATTAGTTTGTTTCCTAGCCGAGCATTGTCAATCTTTCCCTCTGTATAAGTTTTAGATATCAGAATCTTCTAGTCTGTATCAAATGCTGAAAATGGTCAAGCTTACTACATGCAGCATTGAGTTAGACTAGAGCAGTGCCTTAGGTTAACCATTGACTGTATTTTTGTAAGATAGTTACCTTGAAATCTTTGCAATAAAATGACAATCGCCAACTAAAGTTCCCTCTGGCTCTGCACATTACTCTTGTTCAATGCTCTGTTGACAGTTGTATGTAAATAGCAGAATCTGTGTATCACTTCAATCAATTTTACAAAATAAAAAATGGAAATGGCTTACTGTTTAATTTTACTCTTCACAGCTTTCCTTTGATCAGTATTCAGTTTTCTTTTCCTTTGGAGATGTTGACAGAGAGTCTCCTTCTATGTAAGATAGTGAGGGGTGAGCATGGCTGAACTTAATCTCTATCATTCAGGCCAAGGGTAACGCTAGCAGTGGGACTGATGGGTATATGTGAGCAAGAGGCTCATCTTTGAAAGAGGTGTCAGCAGTCAGCAATGTGTGCCATAAATCCTATGGGAAAACCCTCTTTTCCCCGAGAGTGGTGAGAATGTGAAACTGAATAGTGCAATACTCTGAATGTCCTGTCTTTTGATTCTATTCTTTATGTTGTCTTAACAGGTATTGGTCCATTTGAGGAAAAGTTAAATGAGGGGAAAAAAAGACTAGAAGTACATGCTGATTGGGTGAGATGAAGTATAGAAAAGAGGTTTGTGTGGAGCAAAAACAGTGATACCAACTGGTTTGATGTAATGGCTCTTTCTGTAAGTTTAATATAATCTATGCACTGAGTATTTGTGAATCATGCAGCGCAGAAAGTGACTGTTTGGCCTATTGTGTCCATGCTAGCCCTTTGATAGATCTTTCTGATTTAGTTAAAGATCCTAGCTTTCTCACTGAAGCCCGACCAGTCTCCGGTGTTTTTCCAGTTACATTTTCAGAATTCCAGTGGAATTGTGTCCTGCCCCATTCATTCCATGCCAGGCCAGAGCTAAAGCATGACTAAATTTTTTTTTCCCATCATCTCCCCTCGCCCCCCCCCCCCCGTCCTTCATTGGATCCTCTGATAATCAGTGTCCTCAGAAACATGGAAGTCAGTTTGATGTGTGTTTATCTTCATGTAACTTTGGTGAGAAAAGCAGATAGTGCCCATCTCTGCTCATTCTGAACTGGAAAACCAGTTACCTGATTCCAAAAAGCACATAGCTGTCTGGAGGTTTGAAAGTATTTTATTATGGTACAGTGTCATCATGCTGCAAGTAATCCATTGATCATCCAGATACTGAATGGGATGATGACCTCGCATGCTATGAGGTCACATTATTCCATTACACATTTTCAACATGGCAAATACAATTAGTCATTGCAAAAGCAACAGTAAATTGGAGTCTAACTATCATTAGTGTGCAAACAAATCCTGAACGTACTGAACAAAGGTCTATTGACTGGAACAGAAATAAGAAAATTCACACCTGCACAGTTGTGTTTAAAACATCAATTGTTGTAAGGCTGGTGACAAAAGCAATCTGCTGTCTAAATTGTTTGGTATCACTGTTGGAAAAGATTTTAGTATCCACATAGAAATCTCATACAGCTCAACTTGTGTATGATCCAAATCATATACCAAAAATGTGTCTCAAAGCAATCATACTTCCACAGAACAGCATCCTGCTTATGTTCTACGGGATGAAAATGGATTTAAATTTGAAGAATACATTTCATTGCATTAAAGAACCGATCCCTGAAGTGACAAGACCCCTGGGTGAGCAATGCATGCAGTCAAATACAACAGTAATACCGAGTAAATAGCATTATAAATGAGTTTAAATATCATTCCAGCATTTATTTATTTTTACTCTTTTAAGAAGCTCATCTCTAAGTCACTATTATTGCAGGCATTTGAATTAAACTTTAACTGAAGAATTGTTTTTTAAACCTTTAGCTATTTTGCATGCTTTAGGTTAATATTTAGCATTGCAGGAAATACTGCTGTCATATTATCAAACTTCTGAAATAATTGCAAGCAAATGCTATTGTACTGCCTTAAAAGCATTTGGTTACTTTTTAAAGCTCTGGGAAAACAGGGTAATGGATTTGATCAGTGAGTACCATTGAAGTGTTTCCCGTTGCTGTGTGGTATGATCCAGGATTTACAGGGACTTTGCGCAGTCAGGGCAGTACACATCCCTGTTGTGGGTAACAAAACGCTTGTTGATCAGGGAACTGTAACACTTCTTGCACTTGAAGCAGTTGCTGTGCCACTGACGATCTTCATAGGTTACAACCTCAGCCCCTCCAAACCCTAGGAACAGGGCAGCAACATATGAAAACAATATCACACACGGTGTATAGTTGGAGCATTGAAACAATATGCACACAAGGCAAAGTAGGCCAATCACTCCTTTAAGCCTGGTATATAAGAAGATCTTGACTCATCTGATTTTAACATCAACTCTACGTTCCTGCAAACACTGCTATCCCCGATAATCTTTCATCCCTCTTAGCCATTGAGACTCATCTCCCTCTGCCTTAAAAATATTAGTATTCTGCATCCACTGCCTTTTGAGGAAGGGAATTTCAAGAACTCTCAAACTTTAAGAGAAAGGTGTTTCCTCGTTTCTGTTTTAAATGGGCACGTCCTGATTTTAAACTATGATTCCTAATTCTAGATTCTCCTAGAAGAGGGGAAGCACCTTTTAAACATCCACCTGGTCAAGTCTCCTGAGGATGTTTGTTACAGTTAAGTCACCTCTGATCTTCTAAACTCTAGAGGATGCAGGTCTAGCCTGTCCAGCCTTTCCTCATATGGCAATCTGTTCATTCCAGGTCATAGACCATAAACCATCTCTGATCTGTTTCCAGCATGTTAACATCCTTCTGTAAGTACAGTGACCACTACTGTCCAGATATGGTCTCACCAATTCCCTATATACCTGAAGCATGATCTTTCTACTCTTGCAACGCTTACTGACATTCTGTGATTCATGCTCAAGGACACCCAGATCTCTCTGCATCATTAGAGCTCTTCAATTCTTCACATTTTGATAATTTGCTTATTTTTTATTCTTTATTCCAAAATGGACCATTTCACACTTTACTACCTTGTCTTCCATTTGTCAGATCTTTACCCACTCCCTTAACCTATCTCTGTCCCTTTGTAGGTTCTTCATGTCCTCTTCTCTCACACTCTCCTACCTGTCCTTGTCTTATCAAATTTAGCTCCTATTATCCCTTCCTCTGAATTGTTTAGATACATTGTAAACAGCTAAGGCCCCCGCACTGGACCCTGTGGCACACCACTCATGACACCCTGCCAGCCTGAACAAAGGTCCACTTATTACTTACTCTGACTTAGAACATAGAACAATACAGCACAGAACAGGCCCTTCAGCCCTCGATGTTGTGCCGACCTGTGAACTATTCTCAGCTCGTCCCCCTACACTGTCCCATCATCATCCATGTGCTTATCTAAGGATTATTTAAATCTTGCTAATGTGGCTGAGTTGACTACATTAGCAGGTAGGGCATTCCATGCCCTTACCACTCTGTGTAAAAAAAATTGCCTCTGACATCTGTCTTAAATCTATCACCCCTCAATTTGTAGTTATGCCCTCTTGTACAAGCTGACGTCATCATCCTAGGAAAAAGTCTTTCACTGTCTACCCTATCTAATCCTCTGATCATCTTGTACGTCTCTATTAAATCCCCCCCTTAGCCGCCTTCTTTCCAGTGAGAACAGACCCAAGTCCCTCAGCCTTTCCTCATAAGACCTTCCCTCCAGACCAGGCAACATCCTGGTAAATCTCCTCTGCACCTTTCTGATGCTTCCACATCCTTCCTGTAATGGGGCGACCAGAACTGTACACAATATTCCAAAAGTGCAGCTGCACCAGCGTTTTGTATAGTTGCAGCATGAAAAGGTAGCTACAGAGATGGTGAATACACTGGCAGGAATCTTCCAGGTCTCCTTAGATTCTGAAAAAGTCCAAGAGGATTGGAAAACAGCCAATGAAACAACTTTATTTAAAAAGGGAAGGAGTCAAAAACCGGTAGCTTTTGTTATAATCTATTTGAAGGACATAAATAGGGCATTCAGATATATATCGCCTGAGGCAGGAATTGAACCCGGGTCTCTGGCGCTGCGAGGCAGCAGTGCTAACCACTGTGCCACCGTGCCGCCCAACAAAGCAGTTTCTGCCCAGTTTCGAACTGGGGACCTTCCGCGCGTAAGGCGAACGTGATGACCACTACACTACAGAAACAAGGCGCAGTTAATATAATCAAGCATGGCTTCATGAAGAGGGGATTATGACTGACAAATTTACTCTAATTCCCTGAGCAGGTAACAAGGAGGATAGATATGGAAGCAGCAGGGAGTGTAATATATTTGGATTCTCAGAAGGCGTTTGATAAGATGCCACACATCAAGCTACTTCATAAACAAGAGCACGATGGGTTTTGGATAGTGCACTCGTATGGATACAGGGGTTGGTTAACTAATGGGAGAGAGGGAGTTGGATAAAGGAGAAAACAATATTCTATCCATGCCCATGTGTTACCCCTCTGACACACTGAGATTTTATTTTCCATAATAACCTTTGACATGATAACCTTTGGGAGCATAGGCTGTCGGGGAAGGATGCCGTGGAAATGTGGAACTTTTTCAAGGAACAGATACGACGTGTCCTTGATATGTATGTACTGGTCAGACAGGAAAGAAATGGTCGTGTGAGGGAACCTTGGTTGACGAGGGAGGTTGAATGTCTTGTAAAGAGGAAGAAGGAGGCTTACATAAGGTTGAGGAAACAGGGTTCAGACAGAGCAGTGGAGGGATACAGGATAGCCAGAAGGGACCTGAAGAAAGGGATTAGGAGAGCCAAGAGAGGGCATGAAAAATCTTTGGGTTATCCTTGATCCTATCCGCCACAGGCATTTTATGCGTATGTGAGAAACATGAGAATGACGAGAACGAGGGTAGGTCCAATCAAGGACAGTAGTGGGAGACTGTGCATTGAGTCGGAAGCGATAGGAGAGGTCTTGAATGAGTACTTTACGAATGAGAGGAACTGTATTGTTGAAGAGGTGAGTGTGAAACGGACTGGTAAGCTAGAGGAGATACATGTTAGGAAGGAAGATGTGTTGGCCAGTTAGTCTTACTTCGGTGGTAGGTAAAGTAATGGAAAGGGTACTGAGGGATAGGATTTATGAGTATCTAGAAAGGCACTGCTTGATTAGGGACAGCCAGCACGGATTTGTGAAGGGTCGGTCTTGCCTTACAAGTCTGATTGAATTCTTTGAGGAGGTGACCAAGCATGTGGATGAGGGTAGAGCAGTGGATATAGTATACATGGATTTTAGTAAGGCATTTGATAAGGTTCCCCACAGTAGGCTTATGCGGAAAGTCAGGAGGCAGGGGATAGAGGGAAATTTGGCCAATTAGATAGAATACTGGCTAACCGGTCGAAGTCAGAGAGTGGTGGTAAATGGCAAATATTCAGCCTGGAGCC
>NC_057733.1:137480-146562 GCF_004010195.1 Chiloscyllium plagiosum
TTTTCCCCGGGTGCAACAGAGTGTTACAAGGGGACATATATTTAAGGTGAAGGGTGGAAGGTATGGGGGGGATGTCAGGGGTAGGTTCTTTACCCAGAGAGTGGTGGGGGCATGGAATGCGCTGCCTGTGGGAGTGGTAGAGTCAGAATCTTTGGTGACCTTTAAGTGGCAATTGGATAGGTACATGGATAGGTGCTTAAGCTAGGACAAATGTTCGGCACAACATCGTGGGCCGAAGGGCCTGTTCTGTGCTGTATTGTTCTATGTTCTATGACATTGTATCACATGTCTTCTGGAAATGTAAATACAATACATCCACTGGTCCTCTTTTATCTCCAGCGCATATAGAGCTAAGAAATAAAAAGGGGTAGATCAGTTTGATAGCATTAAAGGGCCTGTACTGCGCTGTATTCTTCTATGTTCTATGTTCTAATACATCCACTGGTCCTCTTTTATCTCCAGCGCATATAGAGCTAAGAAATAAAAAGGGGTAGATCAGTTTGATAGCATTGTACTATAGGCCCCCAGTAGTCAGCAGCAGATTGTGGGGAAACAATGTAGTGAATTGCAGATAACTGCAAGAATGATAGGGTTGTGATAGTACGGGATTTTAACTTCTCCAACATCCACTGGGTCCACCATAGTGTTAAGGGCTTGGATGGAAACGTGTTAATTGTGTTCATGAGGTAGCCCTACTAGAGAAGGGGCAAAACGTGACATCCTCTTGAGAAATAAGGCAGGGCAAGTGACAGAAATGTTAGTGGGGGAGCACTTTGGGGCCAGTAACTATGGTTCCAATGTTTCTAAAGTAGCTATGGAAAATGATAGGTCTAGTCCACAGTTAAAATTCTAAATTCAGGCAGTGTCTTAGATGGGCTTAGACAGGAACTTTTAAAAGTTGTTTGGGGAGAGGTTGTTCACAGGCAATGGGACATCTGCTAAGTGGGAGGCTTCCAAAAGTGAGTTAATGAGGGCTTGGCCAAAATTTTCCTGTGAGAGTGGATGGTGAGGTAGGTAGGGTAGGGAATCCTGGATGATTAGAGTTATTGAGGCTGTGGTCAAGGTAGAGGAGGAGCATGTGTTATATATAGGCAGCTGGTATCAAGCAAAGTCCTTGAGTATAGAGGGTGTTGGAGTACACTTGAGAGAAATCAGGAGGGTTTAAAGGGGATAGAGATGACTTTGGCAGGTAAGGTAAAGGAGAATCCAAAGAGATTCATAAGTGCTTGAAGAGGAAAAGAGTAAGAGCTCTGAGCAGGAGTAGGCTGTCTGGCCATTCGAGCCTGTTTCACCATTCTATACAATCATTGCTGATCCTTTCATGGCCTCAGCCCCACTTACCCTCGCTCTCACCATATCCTTTAATTTTATTCAAACAAGTACCTAACCCAGCTTTAAAAACATTTACTGAAGTAGCTACTACTTTCTGGGCAGGGAATTCCACAGATTCACAACCCTCCTGATGGTGTAGGTCCTTTTCCCCCATTTTTGAGGCTATGTCCTCTTGTCCTCACCCGCCAGTGGAAACATCCTCTATACTTCTATCTTATCGATTCCCTTCATAATTTTATGCTTCTCCTAAATTCCAATGAATATAATCCCAGTCTACTCAGCCTCTCCTCATAGGCCAACCCCCTCAACTCTGGAATCAATCTGGTGAACCTCCTCTGCACCCCCTCCAGTGCCAGTATATCCTTTCTCATATAAGAAGACCAAATCTGCACGCAGTACTCCAGGTGTGGTCTCACCAGCACCTTTATATAACTGCGACATAACCTCCCTGCTTTTAAACTCAATTCCTTTAGCAATGAAGGACAAAATTCCATTTGCCTTCCTAATTACCTGTTGCACCTGCAAACCGACCTTCTGTGATTCATGCACAAAGACACCCAGGTCCCTCTGCATTGCAGCATGTTGCAATTTTTTTTACCATTCACATAATAATTCTTTGTTTACGATTATGCTCACCAAAATGTTTGATTTCACATTTATGAGCATTGTATTCCATCCACCAGACCTTTCACCACTCACTATCTATGTTCCCCTGCAACACTTCACAGTCCTCTGCAAATTTTGCACTCCCACTCATCTTTAGTGTCATCTGCAAACTTTGACACACTATACATGGTCCCCAACTCCAAATCATCTATATAAATTGTGAACCTGATCCCTGAGGCATACCACTAGTTAGATTACCAACCAGAATAGCACTAATTTATCCCCACTCTTTGCTTCCTGTTAATCAATCAATCATCTATCGAGGGAGAGCATTGGCCTCTTAAAGATTAACAAAGTCATATACGTGTGGAGCCACAAGAGATGGGTAAGATCCTGAATGAATAGTTCTGATCAGTGTTTACCATCAAGGAAGGTATGGATGCTAAGGAGCTTGGGGAAATAAATAGTAATGTTTTGAAGAGAGTCCACATTATAGAAGAGGAGGTGCTGGAAATCTTAAAATGCAGTAAGGTGGATCAATCCCCAGGACCTGAAGAAGTGTATCCCGGGACTTTGCGGAAGGCTAGGGAGGATATTGCAGGGCCCCTTGCTGAGATATTTGTATTATCTCAGCTTGGCTGAAGTGCCCGAAGGTTGGTGGGTGACTAATGTGCCATTATTTAAGAAGGTCTACAGGGAAATGCCTGGGAACTACAGACTGGTGAGCCTAATATCTGTGGTGGGTAAGTTGTTAGAGGAGGGTTTTCTAGAACAGGATCTACAGACATTTGGAGAGACAAGGATCCATTTGGGATAGCCAGCGGGCTATGTATGTAGGAAATCATGTCTCATGAATTTGATTAAATTTTCTGAAGGGGTGACTGAGAAAGTAATTGAGGACAGTGCAGTGGATGTTGTCTACATGGACTTTGGCAAGGCCTTTGACAAGGTACTGAGTTGTTGAGTAAGGATCCAGGGAGACCAAGCCAACTGGATACAAAATTGGCTTGATGGTAGAAGGTAAGGGAGTAGTGATGTTGGGTTGTATTTCAGATTTGGAGGCCTGTGACCAGCGGTGACTCGCAGGAATTGGTGCTGGGTCCGTTGTTATTTGTCACTTATATAAATGATTTGGATGAGAACTTGGATGTGTGGTTAGTAAGTATGCGGATGACACCAAGGTTGGTGGTAGAGTCGACAGTGAAGAAGGTTACCTGGGAATACAGCGAGATCTTGATCAACTGGCTCAGTGGGCTGAGGAATGGCAGGTGGAGTTTAATTTTGATGCGTGCAATGTGTTGTATTTTGGGAAAGCAAACCAAGGCACGACTTACACAGTCAGTGGTGTAGGGTCTTGGGGAGTGTTACAGAACAAAGAGATCTAGGGGTACAGATTCATAGATCCTTGAAAGTGGGGTCACAGGTAGACAGAGCGGTGAAGAAGGCTTTCAACATGCTTGTTTTCATCAGTCAGAGCGTTGAGTATCGGAGTTGGAACACCTTGTTGCAGCTGAACTAGATGTTGGTGAAGCTACGTTTGGAGTACTCCCCTACTATAGAAGGGATGTTATTAAACTGGAAAGAATGCAGAAAAGATTTACTAGGATGCCAGCTGGATTGGAAGTTTTGAGTTATAGTGAGAGGTTGGATAGACTGGAACTTTTTTCCTTGGAGCGTAGGAGACTAAAGGGTGACCTTATAAAGGTTTATAAAATCATGAGAGGCATGGACAAGGTAGATAGCTGACAGCTTTTCCCTCTGCTTAGGAGATCTAAAACTAGACGGCATAGGTTTAAGGAGAAATTCAAAACGGTCCAGAGGGGCAATTTTTTCACACAGAGGGTGGTGAGAGTCAGGATGAGGGATGCCAGAGGTAGTGGTGGAGGCAAGTACAATTTTGTAATTTAAGAAACAGCTGGACAGGTACATGGATGGGATAAATATGGACCAAGCACACAGAAATGGGACTAGATTAGTTGTGAAAATTGGGTGGCATGGATGAAGGGCCTGTTTCAATGCTGAAGACCTCTGCCTATGATTCTGTTACTACTTGTAAGAACTTGAGAGTTAATGCTTCATGTCCAGTATTACTCTTCAGTGTTCCATTGCCAGACCTGCTGAGTGTTTCCAGTGTTGGAGGATGTTTGCTTTCTGTCGAAGGATGCGGTGCAATGGGGGATGAATAATGTAGATGACCCAATCACATGAAAGGCTGCTTCAGATTTCAGTGGGATGCTGGGGGCTAGCAGTGGATTGCGAGGATGCACAGGGTATGAAAGAAGGTTGGTCAGGTAAGGGATGGAGTCACTAAGGTGAATACTGGCACCATTAGACAAATCCATCTCTTATTTTATAATGTGGCTTAAAAAGTAGTGGCAAGATGCAGTAACTCACCAGTCACAGGCTTGTGACAAACACCACACTTCTTGGCAATGAAGTTACTGTAGCAGTCGGCACAGTAGAGAAAGTTCTCATTGGCAGTGAAACGCTGTCCACCCAGCTGTTTGCGACATGTCTTACACACAAAGCATTCCGTATGCCAAGGCTCATCACGATAGGTCAGTCCTCCACTGGTGATGGCCTGAAACACATCAGACAGTTCACAGCTTCAGACAGTAGTAACATCAGCCAAAGGAGCACCACAACAGCCAATAGGTAAATCCGATAGGAACAGATTCACAGGTAGGTTCGGTCTGTTATGGCCTTACTCATCCCTAACTCCAAATCCCCCCCTTTACCCAGGATCACTGCTGCTCCTGACCTCTTCAGCATCTCTGTTTCAATCATTCCATCATCACATCACTGTCTCGATGGGCCTAACGTCATCTTCTATTAGTGTTTGTACCTCAAACAGCCTGCTTCAAACTGTAAACATCAACCCTTCCCATTGTGAAAATACTTTGACACTCCAATGGAAAACGTTGATGCCGTGTGTGTAATGCTTTTTAAATTTGTTACAATCAAAGTGATGTGATCTGTTTCAAAAGCAAAACTGTTCATTGTTAATTGTGAGGGTGGGTGCTGGTCTGATGGTTTCAGAGTCTGGGAAGGAGTGTCACCACTTCAGAATCCCGAGGACAGAGATGAGAAGTGACATCTTCCCTCAGTGATGAATCTTTGGAATCCTCTATCCCAGAAGCTGTGGGTGGATTCAAGGCAGATGCAGTAGATTTCTGAACATTAATGAAATCTGTGATTAGACAGAAGACGTGGGAAGAAGACATTGAGGTTAAAAATCAGCCAGGATCGTGTGGAGCAGGCTTGAGGGGCTGAATGGCCTACTTTCTGTTCCAAACTTTTCTGCTTCCTTTCTTCCTTGAGTAAATCAGTGTGAACATGTTGTTCTGCTTCAGTGTCAGATCTTACTGATGCTCCTGTGAAGGAAGCTGGGTAAAGATGGTGATGGTGCAAACACAAGGTGGTTGTGTATCTCCAAACAGACTCTACACAGGGTAATCACAAATTCCTGGCAGAGACAAGAAAGTCGATTCAAACCTTTGGATGTTTGGAGGGGAAACAATTCAGCAAATGCATCTCTCACCTAGTCAGGCAAAGGAGATGAGACATTACATGACCGTAGCCATGATTAATGGCCATTGACATTATGAAATTAAATGTGAGTTACGGTTTGCTTCAGATTAACATATGGCTTCTGGTTTTCAGTAAGATGAGGAGGTTCCGGTGTTGGACTGGGATGGACAAAGTTAAAAATCACACAACACCAGGTTATAATCCAACAGTTTTATTTGGAAGCGCTAGCTTTCAGTATGTTGTTGAAGAGCTAAGAGATTCAAACGCTTCCACAGCTGCCCACCAGGGGGAAGCAGAATTCTAGCTTCTGTCCAAAGGGGACATTAATGGTCGTGGATTGTTGAGGCCTGTAGGGTGGACATCACTTCTCTCAAACATTGGTCATGTAGAGGTTTCTGAAATGTGTAGGGGAGCAACCAACTGGCTCCAGCTCTGATCTCTCATGACCAATTCACTCCCTCACCCTGACAACAGAAATCAACCCAGTCTCTCTGTAATTTAACTCACTGCTGCTGTCCAGCCATAAAGATGTTTTGCCTCCCGCACAAATAGAAATGTGATCTGTGAGTTTCAGTGCCTGTGTGATGCCAAATACATTGGCCATCTCGTCCAATGACTGACTGACAGCTCATATTTGCAAACCTCAGAAAAGTATGTCCATCATTAGATAGATACTGCTTATTAGACAGCATTTACTAAATAATCCAAACTGTGATGAGTTATACTGGAAACCAATTTAACACCATCATCCTGTAATATGATGTATTTGTGTGTGATAGAAGCTACAAACATAAAACCAAGAATCTGGTTTGTGTGGCACACATCACACACTTCAGAAAGGCAATGCCCTGACCAATCAGAATCTAACTGCTGTGTCTGCAATTAAAAATTGACAATGAACTGTTCTTGCTGCATCAGCACCATCTTTCCATGCTGTAAGGAATAATGTCCCTTTGTTCCGGTCTGTTCCTTGTGTCCTGTTGCTGATGACAGCAAGAAAGAACCGCTCTAATGTCTAGCGTCCTTTTCACAATTTTTAACTCTTAGAAGCTGCATAGCACAGACCTGCTCCTTCCAAAGTCTAGTGTTAAACTCTGTCTCCGCCCACAAACGCAATGCAACATGAACCCCGTCCAGACCTGTACAACATGAACCACTCTCTCCTCCTGCTCCCGCACAGTGGCTTCTGAAATCTATCCCAGGCCATGTCAGCCTTGTAGGCTCACTGTGTAGGTAGGAGTTGACAACAGCCAGTGCAATCTCTGTTATTGTCAGATTCTTTATCCAGTCCAGTGACCATTGTGTAACTCCGGAAGGGACAGTTGTATAAATGTGGTATTTTGTGATTCGTTGGGGATGCATCTCTTCCAATTTACACCAATAGTCAATGTCACTTTCCCCCTGTTGGGATTTGATGCTGTACCTGACACAGCTTAGTAACACCATACATTGTTACCCAATAGCTCACTACGGGGTGTGAAAACATGAAATGTGAACACAGTAACCGGTGTCTGTCATGCTATAACAATGGGAACGCTGCCTGGTCAGTCTGCACATTGTCTGAGATTCGCTCAGACCAGACCTCCCTCTCTCTCTCACCTTTCGGCAGTGGACGCAGTGCTTGGAAAACTTCTTCTCGTTGCAGGAGATGCAGTAAATCTCGTCTCCCTTTGGGACAAAGCTGGCAGTGCCAATCTCCTTCAGGCAGCGGCTGCAGGTGAAGCAGCGCTCGTGCCAGTGTGAGCCCCCGTACTCAAAACTTTTTGTCCCTACACAGAGAGCGAGAGAGGGAAGATTATAACTGTCCACTATCCCTCAGCCCACAATCGCCCACATCTCCCTCCACACACGCACCCACACATCCCCGGCTTTCATTTTATCTCATCACTTGGGGGGCGATGGGGAATGGTGGGGGGGTGGGGTGGAGAGAGTGCGTGGCTAATTGCACCAACATTTATTTTCTGTTTGTAATTTCCCTCCACTATCCCTGAGGGTTTCCCTCCACCATTTCAGAGGGTATTCGGGGAGAGTCAGCCCCATTGCTGTGGGTCTGGAGTCACGTGTAGGCCAGGTAGGGTGAGGATAGCAGATCCCAATGTGGGCCATGGATCACATCGTCAGCTGTCACAGTCAGATTGTCATCAAAAGGTCCAGGTGCATCTTTAACCGAGTTGGCAGCACAACTCCCACCATGTATCCCACAGAGAGTCCTCGTGATCCCCAGGGAATTCCCATCCTGGATTGGGAGCCACTCTGGCAATGGCCCCAGTGATAATCCGCGGTAGTGGAGCTGAGCAGCAAGTGGTGCTGCCTGAGAAGGAACACATTCAACAATAACTTTCAAACGAGGAAGTTCTCAAACTGGGAAGTCTGCACAGCTGGAGGAGGGGAGGGCGGTTAATTGGATAAATCATTCAAAAGGGCCAGCAACAGATTTGGAGGCTGAATAGCCTTGCTGTGGTAAGATTCTGGGGGCATGAGCCTTTGATTATGATGCAGGTTGAACCACACATTTCCTACAAACATCAGTGGGATTTGGGGCAGCAGTGAGCGTCAGTGCAGTCTCAGAGTGTGAACACCATCCCTGTTCAGACTATGTCTCCTGCACCCTGATACACCATGAGCTCACTGGCTGCTCACTGCATGGATTGTGGCATTCCCTGAATGGCCTCCAATTCCTGAGCACATCCCCCACCCCGAGCCACACACCCGCCGACACACACACCCCCACCCCAAACCTCCCCACACACACACCAACTTCCTCACCCCACCCCAAATCCCACACCCAACCACACACAGTAAGAAACAGCGAGTTACTGAGTAACCAGGGGAGATTAATAGTGAGTAATGAGTAGAGAGTTAGTAACCAGGGGCAAGTTAGTTAGTAATGGGGGACAGTTTGTGACCAGGGGAGAGTTAGTGAGTTAGTGAGTAACGAGGTTGAGTTTGTGAGTAACAAGAGTGTGTTAGTAACGAGGGTGAGTCAGTGAGTAACGAGGGTGAGTTAGTGAGTAACGAGGGTGAGTCAGTGAGTAACGAGGGTGAGTCAGTGAGTAACGAGGATGAGTTAGTAATGAGGGTGAGTCAGTGAGTAACGAGGATGAGTCAGTGAGTAACGAGGGTGAGTCAGTGAGTAACGTTGTGAAGTGTGCGGAGGATGTGGCTGTGACCTGGTTTGATGGGTCTCCGGCAGCTGTGACAGGTCGAGCTGTCAGTGCGGGGCAGGCAGTTGGTGCACGTGATGCGCTCGTTCTTGATGCAGAAGGAATCGTTGGCGAGGGAGCGGCTGCAGTGGAAACAGCGGAAACACGACTCGTGCCAGTAACGATCGCCATGGTGTAGCTCCTAAAGCAAGAAACCACCGTTACCAAGTCAGGAGCTACAGACAGAACGCAGCAGGAACCGTCCCCAAACCACAGTAATAGGCCAGTGATTGGGCAGGGACTTCCCAACCTCTCAGAATCCTCACAGGGAATTGTCGTTGGAATCATCATCCTAACCCTAAACCCTAACCCTAACCCTAACCCTAACCCCTCATCCCAACCCTTACCCTAAACCTGAACTGGAACCCTTACACTAACCCGAACCCTAGACACAAACCCTAACCCTAAAC
>NC_057733.1:146704-148685 GCF_004010195.1 Chiloscyllium plagiosum
CACCCTCACCCTAACCCTAACCCTAATCCGAAACCCTAACCCTAACCTGAAACCTAAATCTTCAATCTAACCCTAAACCTAAACCCTCACCCTAACCTAATTCCTAACCCTTAACCCTAAACCTAAATGCTCACCCAATTCCTAACCCTAAACCCTAAATCATAATCCTAACCATAAACCGAACCCTAAACCTGAACACTCAACTTAACCTTAAACCCACAACCTAACCCAGAACCCTAAACCCAACCCCTAAACGCTAATCCTAACCCTCATCCTAAACCTGAACCCTCACCCTCAACCCTCAGCCTAAACCCGAACCCCTAAACCTAAACCGTCATCCTAAATCTAAACCTGAGCCATAACGGTGGGCGGCACGGTAGCACAGTGGTTAGCACTGCTGCCTCACAGCGCCAGAGACCCCGGTTCAATTCCCACCTCAGGTGACTGTCTGTGAGGAGTTTGCACATTCTCCCCGTGTCTGCGTGGGTTTCCTCCGGGTGCTCCGGTTTCCTCCCACAGTCCAAAGATGTGCAGGTCAGGTGAATTGGCCATGCTAAATTGCCCATAGTGTTAGGTAAGGGGTAAATGTAGGGGTATGGTGGGTTACACTTCAGCGGGTCAGTGTGGACTTGTTGGGCCGAAGGGCCTGTTTCCACACT
This sequence comes from Chiloscyllium plagiosum, assembly GCF_004010195.1. Taxonomy (NCBI): domain Eukaryota; kingdom Metazoa; phylum Chordata; class Chondrichthyes; order Orectolobiformes; family Hemiscylliidae; genus Chiloscyllium; species Chiloscyllium plagiosum. The sequence goes on from NC_057733.1 coordinate 147,364, forward strand.
GTAAGTAATGTAAAAAAAACCCTAACCCTAACACTAAACTTGAACCCTAAACCTGAACCATAAGACTAAACCCTAACACTAACTCGAGCCCTAAACCTTCACCTTCACCCTAATCATAATCCTAACCATAAACCGAACCCTAAATCTGAACCCTCAATTTAAACCTAAACCCACACCTTAACCCAGAACCCTAAACCCGACTCCTAACCGCTAACCGTAGCCCTCACCCTAACCCTATCCATAAACCCTCACCTTAGCCCTCACCCTGACCCTGACCCTAACCCTTAACCTCTAACCCCCACCCTAACCCAAAACTATCTCCACCTAGGATCGGCCGCCCACTCCACCCCAATCAGAAAATCACCAGGGACCCTTTGATTATTTAACAAAAACCTAAAAGAGAAAAACTCCTAAATCCTAAATTGAACATCAGGTTTTTGGGGAAGTGACAGAGTGACTGAGCTTTTGGACAATAGACAAGCACGAAGTGGAAAGGGGAGTGAGGAAATTAAAACCATTCCGGTCATGGGAAACACAATTCAGATTAAAAGCTGACGTTAATTATTGGGGTCTATTTCCCAAACCCATTCCTGATGGTCCTGCTCGAGGGAGGACAGAGAAAGTGGGGTTTGGGAATTTCACAACAAGAGACTGAAAACCCTAAAGGGTGTCCCAGCCAATGTGAGCACAGGAAGATCCAACCCTGGTAATAGGGTAATCACCAGATCATCCACCTGGTGATGTTGGTCAACCTTGAACATCTCCCAGGAATCCCATGGGATCTTTTCTTGGGATCCACACAGGAGAGAGGTAATTGAAGTTTGCAGTTTTGGGCGAGTGAGATTGAATGAAAGATTGTCGAGTGGATTCTCAGAATTAGTGGAAGACGAGATAGGGAGCTCTGTTGCTCGTCAATGGGTCACCCACCTCAGCGGATCCCCAGGCCCTGATTGGTCCATACCTTGGAATCAAAGCTTATTGGTTTCCTGCAGACAAAGCACGTGTTGGCGATGAACTTGTCGTAACATTTGATACAGCAGTGCAGTTTGTCCTTCTCAATGTATTTGCTGCCATGCAGCGACTCCTTACAATAATGACAGTCCAACCGCTCATTCATCGTACGCTCTGGGAACCGGTAATAGGCATCTGTCAGAAAAGGGCAAGGAGCAGTTAGCACTGGGACAGACCGAGAGAGAGACCGCGTGTGTGAGGGTTGGGGTGTACTGGCAGTGGGGGTTGTGTTTGAGGGGAGGGGTGTTGTGGTGGGTGTGGGAGGGAGTGTGGGGGTGTTGTGGGTGTGGGAGGGAGTGTGGGGGGTGTTG
>NC_057733.1:149714-151567 GCF_004010195.1 Chiloscyllium plagiosum
GTGTGGGGGTGGGTGGGGGAGTTCTCTCAAGTTGAGCACGATCCAGCGAACTATAAAAAGCTGCATTAAATTGTAAACAGTGGTATTTGGAGATCAGTCAGCCTCTGGAGAGGCTAATCCTGAAACAGCAAATCCCCCAAAATGTTACACGTTCTGGGAACAGTGAAAATGTTGGAACCTGGAGGTTTTTGGTTTTTCTGAGTTTGGAAACTATCAACTCAAGAGAAACATCCTTTCGAGCTGGGGGTCTTGCTGCTCTCCCTGTCTCCCTCTGTCGATGGCTCAGTCAGTTTTGGGAGGTGTCTGTTCCCTGGGGTTGGGGGATTTTAAGACTGGGGACACAGTTTTAAGGAGAAATATTTTGAAAAGACATGAGACACACGTTTCTTACCCAGAGGGTGGCTCACGTGTGGAATGAACTTCCTGAGGAAGTGGTGGCTGTGGGTGCAGTTACAACGTGTAAAAGACATTTGGATGGATACGTGAATAGGAAAGGTTTGGAGGGATATGGGCCCGGGGCAGGCAGGAGGGACTAGATTAGTTTGGGATTATGTTCGACATGGACTGGTTGGACCAAAGAGTCCGTTTCCGTGCTGTACGACTTTTGTTTCTTTGATAAAGTTGAGATTTTATAAATGAAGGAAATGTTCACTCCAGTTTGATTTTTAGCAGTTAGTTCTTTTGCATCCTGAAGGGTTCTGAAAAAGACAAAATTAACCTCCCTATTGGAGTACAGAAATACCAGACACTGTCACACACAGAGACTGTCACACAGGCAGAGACTGTCACACAGGCAGAGACTGTCACACACAGAGACTGTCACACACCGAGACTGTCACACAGGCAGAGACCGACACACAGGCAGAGACTGTCACACACAGAGACTGTCACACAGGCAGACCGACACACAGGCAGAGACTGTCACACACAGAGATTGTAACACAGGCAGAGACCGACACACAGACACAGACCGACACACAGACACAGACTGACACACAGGCACAGACCGACACACAGGCAGAGATGGACACACAGAGACTGACACACAGAGACTGACACACAGGCAGAGACTGTCACACACAGAGACTGTCACACAGACAGAGACCGACACACAGAGACCGACACACAGAGACCGACACACAGAGACTGACACAGGCAGAGACTGTCACACACACAGACTGTCACACAGACAGACCGTCATACAGACAGAGACCGACACACAGGCAGAGACCGACACACAGAGACCGACACACAGAGACCGACACACAGAGACCGACACACAGAGACCGACACACAGAGACTGACACACACAGAGACTGTCACAAGCCGACACACAGAGACCGACACACAGAGACTGACACAGGCAGAGACTGTCACACAGACAGACCGTCATACAGACAGAGACCGACACACAGGCAGAGACCGACACACAGAGACCGACACACAGAGACCGACACACAGAGACTGACACACAGAGACTGTCACACACAGAGACTATCACACACAGAGACTGTCACACACAGAGACTGTCACACAGGCAGAGACTGACACACAGAGACTGACACACAGAGACTGTCACACACAGAGACTGTCACACAGGCAGACGGTCATACAGACAGAGACCGACACACAGAGACTGACACACACGCAGAGACTGTCACACGCAGAGACTGTCACACGCGCAGAGACTGTCACACACAGAGACTGAAAATGTGTTGCTGGAAAAGCGCAGCAGGTCAGGCAGCATCCAGGGAACAGGAGAATCGATGTTTCAGGCATGAGCCCTTCTTCAGGAATGAGGAACGTTTGTCCAGCAGGCTAAGATAAAAGGTAGGGAGGAGGGACTTGGGGGA
>NC_057733.1:156715-166261 GCF_004010195.1 Chiloscyllium plagiosum
CACACGCAGTCTCACACACACAGTCTCTCACACACACGCTCACTCACACACACACAGTCTCTCACACACACACTCTCTCACACGAAGTCTCACACTCACACACAGTGTCACACACACACTCTCAGACACACATACAATCACACACACAGTCTCACACACGCAGTCTCACACACGCACACACACACCGTCTCACACACACACACTCTCTCACACACAGTCTCACACACTCTCTCACACATACACACACAGTCTCACACACACCATCTTACACTCACACACACCGTCTCACACACACACACGCACACACAGTCTCACACACACCGTCTCACACTGTCTCATACGCGCACGCACAGTGTCATACACATACTGTCTCACACACACAGTGTCATACACACGTCTCACACACTCTCACACACGCGCACACACACACGCACACACAGTCTCACACACACCGTCTCACACTGTCTCATACGCGCACGCACAGTGTCATACACATACTGTCACACACACAGTGTCATACACACGTCTCACACACTCTCACACACGCGCACACACAGTCTCATACACACACTGTCTCTCACACACACACTGTCTCACTCACAGTCTCATACACACACTGTCTCTCATACACACACTGTCTCTCACTCACGCACAGTCTCATACACACACTGTCTCATACACACTCAATCTCACACTGTCTCACACTCTCTCACACACACACTCTCATAGACACACTCACTTACACACATGCACTCAAACATAGACACACACATACGGACACTATTCTCATACGGACACACTCTCTCATATGCACATCCTAACACAGGCACACTAAGACACATAACAGACTGTCACACAGAAATACACACATGCAGGCAGACACATGCACAGCCTTGTGCACACAGACTCAGGCACACACACACATAGATACATACACAGATGTGCAAGCACACACGCAGGCAGCCTCGTACACTCACTCACACAGACACACACACAGACACCAGGTATAGACTAACATTCAGGCACATGCAGATAGATGTACAAACAGACACACTCTCATACATACTCACTGGGACAGATGGGGGTGCGGTGAGGTTTCACTGTTTGTCTAAAATGCCCCCATCATAAATATCTGCTGTTTACAGCTCCCCTATCGACCCCCCCCCCCAACCACATGTGTGTTTGAGTGCAGGAGAATGTGGGAGGGTCTTGCAGCAGGAAGCTGCAAATGGACCAAGCATTCTCTGCTGACAGAAGCTTTGACTGTGCTTTAAAAAGAAATTTACTGTCTGCTTTTCATAGCAATTCGAGTTTAAGAGCAGGGTGAAACATTACATTCCTGTCTCTGTTTTCCCCGGGGATTACTTTGATATTGATACAAAGTACAGAGCTCTGTTGGCACTCTGAGAAACTAGCTGGTTACTGCAATACTCTCTCTGCTCACTGGAGAAGGTATAGCCTACAGTGTAACTCCGATCCTGGGTGTTATGCAGAGAGTTTCTTTCGTTTGGAACTTTGCTGCACTACCCAAACTATAGCAATGTTTAATGGAGCTACAGTATGTTCATTCACATACTGCTGGATTAGACAAAACAGCAAGATCCCTCAGCTGCTCTTACACTAGCCTGGCTTGCATTGACAGGTTAACACTGTCAAACTAGATTCTTAGGAATGTTGGGTGAAGGAGTCAAATGCTTGTTGGCACCACTAACTTGGTCAGTTCATGACACGGAGTTATTAATGTAGAGAATGGTTCCAGAATTGATACAGACAATTCAGTGCACACTGTACCCACAGTAACTGCCTGCAATTCAGACACTCCCACTACCTCACCTTTACCTGTCAAACACTCCCACTACCTCACCTTTACCTGTCAAACACTCCCACTACCCCACCTTTACCTGTCAATGTTTCCTTCTCAGAAATTGATCCAGTTCCCCTCATGAAAGTCTCAGTTAAACTTGTCTCTCCCACATTGTCAGACAACGTACTTGAAACCCCACAACCCACTTCATCAGAAAAACAGTCCCTCGCAGAAACAATGCAAATGACTGCTCAAATGTGCAGAGTTTGGAATGATCTGAATATCCGATAATACCGAGTGAACCCAATAAAAAAAGACTTAAAACTCACACAACACCAGGTTGTAGTCAAACAGATTTATTTGGAAGCGCTAGGTTTCAGGTAGTTTCATTAACAACCACCTGATGAAGGAGCAGTGCTCTGAAAGCTAGCGCTTCCAAATAAACCTGTTGGACTATAACCTGGTGTTGTGTGAGTTTTAACTTTGTACCCCCCAGTCCAATACCTCCACATCAATAAAAAACCCACAGACAAACATTCTTCACACTCAATTCCACACATTTACATCAAGCTGTTACAAAATCCACTGAAACAGTCGCTGTATTGAATTGAACAGGAGACTACCTGGGCTTCTGTGGAAAGTCATTCTTTCAGCAAAGTCTTCCCTCTTGCTTCCGAGACGAGATGAGAGTACCCTCGGCACTCATTGAATTACCTCATTGTCTCCCACTTGCCAAGGCAGCTATTAATACAGGAACTGGACAAACCCATCCCAGCCTCTCTAATCCCATTCCACACACTTTACCATTTTAGGTATTTCAGTAGGAAAGGCTTAGGGATTGGATCAGACTGCAGTTCACATTCCTGCTGCCGGTCACTGATCCAGGAGGCATTCACTAAAAGGGACACATGACTATAACTGCCAGGAATTTCATTGTAAATCCCTGCCAACCTCCCGTGGCTTAGGAGAGTAAATATAGACAGCTAGGGTTATTGCAAATAGAGTAAACAAACACGGTTATAGGTAGGATAGGAACAGAAATTGCTGGAGAAACTAAACAGGTCTCATCGCATCTGTAAAACGAGAAAGATTTAGCATTTCAGGTGGAGTGACCCTTCCTCAGAAAAGGTAGTATATATCGGGTGAATTGGAAAAAGGATAGGCAGAGAAGGAGTGCAGAGAGAGAGAACAAGAGTTAGACCAAGGGATGGCTGATGGTGAGCCAGGGATGGAGATGAGCTGCTAATGGGGACAGTGAGTAGGTGAGAGTGGGCTGGCTGTGCTGGAAGCAGCCCATGGCATGACAGGGCCTGGGCTGTGGGGGTAGGTAAAGGACACGGGCGAAGGTGGTCAGGCCCGAAAATTACTGACCTCAGTATAGAGGTTGCAGGGTCTCAAAGGGGGAATGAGGAGCTGTTCTTCCAGCTTGTCCTATTGGAGCACTGCAGTAAGCCTGAGATATACAGAATCCCTACAGTGTGGAAGCAGGCCATTCAGCCCATCAATTCCACACTAGCCCTTCAACAAACATAGCACCCACGTACTCTATCTGTGTAACCCTGCATTTCCTGTGGCTAATCCGCCTAACCTGCATGTCTTTGGACTGTGGGAGGAAACCAGAGCACCCGCACGAAACCCACACAGACACGGGGAGAATGTGCAAACTCCACTCAGTCATCCAAGGCTGGGATCGAATCTGTGTCCTTGATGCTGTGAGACAGCAGTGCTAACCACTGAGCCACCGTGCCACCCCAGTGACAGCAATGTTGGCCAGGGAACATGGTTGTGCTTTGGAGTGGTAAGCAACAGGAAGCTCAAGTTCACTTTTGTGGACAGACGTGGGTGTTCTGCAAAGTGGTCACCCAGTGTGTGTTGTCTTCCAGTGTAGAGCAGAGCACATTGTGAGCAGCGAGAACAGCAGGGATGGGTGGGGGAGATAGACTGCTTCACTATTCTGAAAGATTAACTGTCCATTCAGAGCTTTCCGTTTGGTTTTGTAACACAAAGAGTCATTAACATCATAGCTGATTGTCAGAGACTCTAACTGAAATTCCTGCTGTCGTTGTCACTGACCCTGATACAGGAATCTCTTGTACCTTTCTCCTGTTTTAATCATGAACTTGTAACTTCTTTAAACTTTTTATCATTGTTTGACAAGTGACAGAGGAGGGGAGGTGTGATTTGGGCAGACACAGCTGGGGCTGTGTGAGTATAGTCCAACTCTGTATTCAGACAAGAGCATTGTGCTGGACATCAGCACCAGGAGCAGAACCATACGGAGAGGTGGACCAGGCTGACAAGGGAAGGCAGGGCCAGCATGGAAGTAAAAAGGAAAAACATACACTGGTGTAGATCAGTGGGAAGGTAGAGGACTGGGAAATCTTTAAAAACCAGCAGAGGATAACTAAAGAAGCAATAAGGCAGGAAGAGGTGGGGGGGGCGGGGGGAGGTGGGGAGGGGGAGGCGAAAGGAGATGAAATATGAGAGTAAGTTAGCTCATCATATCAAAATTTGGAACTGCCGGTGTTGGACTGGGCTGTACAAAGTCAAAAATCACACAACACCAGGTTATAGTCCAACAGGTTTAATTGGAAACACACTAGCTTCCGGAGCGACGCCCCTTCATCAGGTGGTTGTGAAGGGCACAATTCTAAGGCACAGAATTCATAGCAAAGAATTTATAGCAGTGTGATGTAACTGAAATTATCCATTGAAAAATAACTCGATGGTCTGTTGAGTCTTTCATCTGTTTGAATACCATGATAGTTTCACTTCTTTCATGTGTAAATCACAAAACCTTTTCTTAATTAAAAGTTGCATTCTCGGGTTAGCTGTTAACAATGGTGATAGCTAGACAATATGTTGAAGGTGTTAGCCCCCTGTGTTCTCTGTCTATGACCTGGTGTTTAGATTGATTCCAATCTAAAAAGTGAGATAACAGAGTTTTACATGAACAGATGAAAGACTCAACAGACAATCAACGTATTTTTCAATGTATAATTTCAGTTACATCACACTGTAAACATTTACTATAAATTCTGTGCCTTAGAATTGTGTCCTCCACAACCACCTGATGAAGGAGCGTCGCTCCGGAAGCTAGTGCTTCCAAATAAACCTGTTGAACTATAATCTGGTGTTGTGTGATTTTTAACATCATATCAAAGATTGCAAGAGTCATTTAGATACCTCAAAAGGTAAGAGTCAAGAGTGGACATGGGGCTGCTGGCAACTGAGGCTGGAGACATAGTAATGGGGAACAAAGAAATGGCAGAGGAACTGAATCGGCACTGTTCATCAGTGGGAGACCAGGACATCAAGAGAGTCAGGGGGCAGAGGTGAGTGTAGTGTCCCTCGGGGGGCAGAGGTGAGTGTACTGTCCCTCAGGGGGCAGAGGTGAGTGTAGTGTCCCTCAGGGGGCAGAGGTGAGTGTAGTGTCCCTCAGGGAGCAGAGGTGAGTGTACTGTCCCTCAGGGGGCAGAGGTGCGTGTAGTGTCCCTCGGGGACAGAGGTGAGTGTCCCTCATTGAGGAGAAAGTGCTGAAAGATCTGACAGTGGATAAGTCACCCAAGCCAGATGGACTACACCCCAGAATTCTGAAGGAGATTGTAGATGCATCGGTGGTGATGTTTCAGGAATCACTGACGTCAGGGAGGGTCCCAGCGGATTGGGAATTAGCAGGTGTAGCAATCTTGTTTATGAAAGTGAATATTTCCAGCAGAGAATTGGTGATGGGGAACATAACGAAGGCAATGATAAGTGAGAGACAGTGACCTGCTAGTGGTCCGACAGAAGAGGGATAGCTGTCTAAATAATAGTACAACAACAACTGATGTTCCACCGAGAGCACCAAACATCCCAGTCTACATCATACAAGCAGTTAGTTCACAACATTTCACTCTCTCTCATGAGGAGATGACAGGGCAGATGACTGAAGATATGGGAACTCCACAACCAGACTGCATCCCTCTAGCTTTCTGGTACAACCACAATATCTCCACCATTGGTGGACGTGCCTTTCTCTGTCTGATTCCTGAACTCTGGCATTTCCTCCCTCTCTGTCTTCACTAAAATCTGTCAGTGTGACTGAGGCTTTGGTTATCTGTCCTGAGGTGGTTCAGGGTCATGTGACTCGGGGTTACACATGAGTTCTGTTGAGGGTTGGAAACTGATGGTGAAGTGAGATGGATTACCGTGAGCAATGAGCAGGTGAGCTGAGTGACGATGGAAGGAGATGTCACTTTCTGCTCTGAGCTGAGAATGAGAATGAATTTCAGTCTCATTGCATCATCGTTCTGAGCCCAGTGTGATCCAAGTCTGTTCCCAAACAACTCAAAAAGGAAATTAAACATATTTTACAGCTTGTGTATTTTAAACCGAACACAGCAAGAGATTTTCTGAATTGCCTCCAATATTTGAGGTCAATTGTAATTCCAAATAAAGTGTAACTGCATTAGGTTTCTTGGCTTCTCCGTCGATGAGCTAAATTTTCCTTCATATTTTTCCAGAAAAAATCCAATAAATCCTCAGTGTTCTGGAAAACAAAGTCCTGAACTCACATTTGGTATCATTATCCCTCTGACAATGATTCAAAAGCTCACAGTTTACAGCAAGAGCCCCTCAATTTAAGAACATTGTCCCATCAGGATGAAAGACTCCTGCCATACACCTGAACTGGTGACCTCCTCCTTTGTAACATCTGAGGGATGGTGCCAGAAACAACCCTGTCAACCCTGTAAACATCTGAGGGCTAGTGCCAAAATTGGGAGAGCTGTCTCACAGACTAGTGAAGCAGCAGCCTGACACACTCATACCCATACTCTACAGGCAATGTCCTAGACACCATCATCACTATCCCCGGGTATGACCTGTCTCACCGACAGGACAGACACAGCAAGGCAGGTAGCACAGTGGGATACAGTCGCGAGGGAGTTGCCCTGGGAGGCCTCAACAGTTACTCTAGACCCCATGAAGTCTCATGGCTTCAGATTAAACATAGTTAAAGACAAAAGAACTGCAGATGCTGGAATCCAAGGTAGACAGGCAGGAGGCTGGGGGAACACAACAAGTCAGGCAGCATCAGGAGGGACAGGCAGGAGGCTGGGGGAACACAGCAAGGCAGGCAGCATCAGGAGAAGTCAACATTTTGGGTGTAACCTTTCTTCAGGAAGATAGGAGTCCTGAAGAAGGGTTACACCTGAAATGTTGATTTCTCCACCTCCTGATGCTGCCTGCCTTGCTGTGTTCCTCCAGTCTCCAGTTAAACATGGGCAGGAAACCCCCTGCTGATTACCATGTACCATCCTCCCTCAGCTGATGAATCGTCAATCCTCCATGTTGAATAGCTCTTGAAGGAAGCACTGAGGGTGGCAGGGGCCTAGTGATTTCTGGTTGGGGCATTTTACTATCCACCATCAAGAGTGGCTCGGCAGCAGGACTACTGATCGAGCTGGTAGGGTCCTAAAGGACATAGTTGCTAGACTGGGCCTGTGGCAGGTGGTGAGGGAACCAAGAAGATGATGGAAAAATATACTTGACCTCATCCTTACCAATCTGTCAGCTGTAGGTGCATCTCTCAATGTCAATTTTGGTAAGAGTGACCACTGCACAGCCCTTGTGGAGATGAAATCCTGGCCTCATATTGAGAATCTAACCACTGCCCCTTGACATTCAATATTGATACCATCACTGAATCCCCCACCATCAACATCCTGGGATTATCATGGGCCAGAAACTCAACTGGACTCACCACATAAACACAGTGGCTACAAGAGCAGGGCAGAGGCCAGGAGGACAACAGCGAGTAACTCACCTCCTGACTCCCCAGAGAGCTTATGCCCGAAACATCGACTCTCCTGCCCCTTGGATGTTGCCTGAGCTGCTGTGCTATTTCCAGCACCATAATTTTTGACTCTGACTCTGACTCTCCAGCATCTGCAGTCTTATTTCAGTAAGAGGGATTTGATAAGGTTCCCCACGGTAGGCTACTACACAAAATATGGAGGTGTGGGATTGAGGGTGATTTAGCGGTTTCAATCAGAAATTGGCGAGCTGAAAGAAGACTCAGGGTGGTGGTTGATGGGAAATGTTCATCCTGGAGTTCAGTTACTCGTGGGGAATGGCAAGGATCTGTTTTGGGTCCACTGCTGTTTGTCTTTTTTATAAACGACCCGGATGAGGGCATAGAAGGGTGGGTTAGTAAATTTGCGGATGACACTAAGGTCGGTGGAGTTGTGGATAGTGATGAAGGATGTTGTAGGTTACAGAGAGACATAGCTAAGCTGCAGAGCTGGGCTGAGAGGTGGCAAATGGAGTTTAATGTGGAAAAGTGTGGTGTGGTTTACTTTGGAAGGAGCAACAGAGAAAAAAAAATACTGGGCTAATGGTAAGATTCTTGGTAATGTAGATGAGCAGAGAGATCCTGGTGTCCATGTACATAGATCTGTGAAAGTTGCCACCCAGGTTGATAGGGTTGTTAGAAGGCATACGGTGTGTTAGCTTTTATTGGTAGAGGGACTGAGTTTCGGAGCCATGAGACCATGTTGCAGCTGTACAAAGCTCTGGTGCGGCCGCATTTGGAGTATTGCGTACAGTTCTGGTCACCACATTATAGGAAGGACGTGGAAGCTTTGGAAAGGGTTCAGAGGAGATTTACTAGGATGTTGCCTGGTATGGACGGAAGGTCTTTGAGGAAAGACTGAGGGACATGAGGCTGTTCTCGTTAGACAGAAGAAGATTGAGAGGTGACTTAATTGAGACGTATAAAATAATAAGAGGGTTAGATAGGGTGGACAGGGAGAGCCTTTTTCCTCGGGTGGTGATGGCGAGCATGAGGGGGCATAGCTTTAAATTGAGGGATGATAGATATAGGACAGATGGCAGAGGTCGTTTCTTTACTCAGAGAGTAGTAAGGGCGTGGAACGCACTGCCTACAACAGTAGTAGCCTCACCCACTTTAAGGGAATTTAAATGATCATTGGACAGACGTATGGAGGAGAATGGAATAGTGTAGGATAGATAGTTGATTGGTTCCACAGGTCGGTGCAACATCGAGGGCCGAAGGGCCTGTACTGTGCTGGAATGTTCCATGTTTTCACTTTCTCCCCAGGCACAACTCCGGAGTGGGATGGAATCCTCCCCACTTGTCTGGATGGGGGCAGCTCCAACAACACTCAAGAAGCTTGACACCGTCCAGGACAATGCAGTCCACCTGATTGGTACCACATCCACAAACACCCACTCCCTCCACCACCGATGCTCAGTAACAGCAGTGTGTACTATCTACGAGATGCACTGCAGAAATTCACCAAAGATCCTCAGGCAGCACCTTCCAAACCCACGACCACTTCCATCTGGAATGTCAGGGGCAGCAGATACATGGGAACACCACCCCCTGCAAGATCCCCATCAATCCGCTCACCATCCTGACTTGGAATTATACAATCATTCCATCAGTGTCACTGGGTCAAAATCCTGGAATTCCCTCCCTCAGGGCTTTGAAGGTCATGGACTGCAATGATTCAAGAAGGCAGCTCACCCCCACCTTCTGAAGGGGCAACTAGGGACGGGCAATAAATGCTGACCCAGACAGTGACACCCACATCCCACAAAGAATATTATGTTAATCATTAGTTAACTAGTCGATCACTAATTAAGAAATTAATTCTTACTTGACAATAGATTGTTTTTTAACTAGTTGGCCATTTACTAACCAGTTGATGGTTAGTGGCAGTTTTTTTTATATC
>NC_057733.1:166761-169997 GCF_004010195.1 Chiloscyllium plagiosum
CCCGTGCACAATATAGAGAACAGGTATCCCTGTGTTTAATTAAGAGAGCAGCAATCCCTGTCTTTATTATACAGAACAGCAGTCGCTGTGTCTCATATAGGGAACAACAGTCTCTGTGTCTAAGATTAGATTAGATTAGATTAGATATAGTGTGGAAACAGGCCCTTCGGCCCAACAAGTCCACACCGACCCGCCGAAGCGCAACCCATCCATTCCCCTACATTTACCCCTTCAGCTAACACTATGGGCAATTTAGCATGGCCAATTCACCTGAGCTGCACATCTTTGGGCTGTGGGAGGAAACCGGAGCACCCAGAGGAAACCCACACAGACACGGGAGAATGTGCAAACTCCACACAGTCAGTCGCCTGAGGTGGGAATTATTGTAGAGAACAGCAGTCACTGTGCATAATATATATAACAGCAGTCCCTGTGTACAATCTGGAGAACAGCTATCCCTCAGTATAATGTAGAGAACATGCGTCAGTGTGTATAATATAGAGAACAGCAGTCCCTCTGTATTAAATAGAGAACAGCAGTCCCTATGCACATGTAGAGAACAGCAGTGCCCTATGTACATTGTAGGGGACAGCTGTCCCTGTGTATAAAACAGAGATTAGCTGTCCCCGAATATGATATGGAGAACAGCTGTCCCTGAGTATAGTATAGAGAACAGCAGTCTCTGTGTCTAATATTGAGAACAGCAGTTGTTATGTATAGTAAAGAGAACAGCAGTCACTGTGTGTAATATACAGGGTATATGAATAGGAAGGGGTTGGAGGGATATGGGCTGGGTGCTGGCAGGTGGGACTATATTTGGTTGGGATATCTGGTCGGTATGGACGGGTTGGTCTGAAGTGTCTGTTTACATGCTGTACATCTCTATGACTCTATAACTGCTGCCCCTGTGCATCATCCAGAGAACACCAATGCCTATGTATAATATAGAAAACAGCAGTCCCTGTGCACAATATAGAGAACATGAGTCCCTGTGTACAATACAGAGAACAGCAGTGCCAGTGCATAATATTAAAAACAGTAGTCCCTGTGTACAATGTGGAAAACAGCTATCCCTGTGTATAATACATGAGTCACTGTGTATAAAACAGAGAACAGCTATCCCTGTGTACAATATAGAGACTGCCTGTGTGGAGTTTGCACATTCTCCCCTTCTGGTGCTCCGGTTTCCTTCCACAGTCCAAAAATGTGCAGATTTGGTGAATTGGCCATGCTAAATTGCCTGTAGTGTTAGGGGCAGGGGTAAGTGGGCGGCACGGTGGCACAGTGGTTAGCACTGCTGCCTCACAGCGCCTGAGACCCGGGTTCAATTCCCGCCTCAGGCGACTGACTGTGTGGAGTTTGCACGTTCTCCCCGTGTCTGCGTGGGTTTCCTCCGGGTGCTCCGGTTTCCTCCCACAGTCCAAAAGGTGTGCAGGGTCAGGTGAATTGGCCATGCTAAATTGCCCGTAGTGTTAGGTAAGGGGTAAATGTAGGGGTATGGGTGGGTTTCGCTTCGGCGGGTCGGTGTGGACTTGTTGGGCCGAAGGGCCTGTTTCCACACTGTAATGTAATGTAATGTAATGTAATGTAATGTAATCTAATCTAATCTAATCTAATCTAATCTAATCTAAAGTGTGGGGGAATGGATTTGGGTGGGTTGCGCTTCGGCGGTTCGGTGTGGACTTGTTGGGCCAAAGGGCCTGTTTTCACATTGTAACTAATCTAATCTAATCTAATCTAAGTAATCTAATCTAATCTAATCTAATCTAAACAGTATTACCTGTGCCTATTTTAGAGAAGAGCAGTGCCTGTGTCTAATACAGAGAACAGCAGTCCCTGTGTGCAATATGGAGAACAGCCGTCCCTGTGAATAATATAGAGAACAGCATTCCCTGTTTCTAATAAAGAGAGCAGCAGACCCTGTGCATAATATAGAGAATAGAGGCGTCCCTGTGTCTCATACAGGGAACAGCAGTCCCTGTATCTCACATAGAGAACAGAGGTCCCTGTGTAAAATGTAAAAAACTGTGATCCTGCGTACATTGTGGAGACCAGCAGTCCCTGTTTCTAAAGTGGAGAACAGCAGATCCTGTGTCTCATGTAGAGAATAGCAATTCCAAAATATTACATAGAGAACAGCTGTCCCTCAGTGTTTGGTCGAGAACAGTAGTCCCTGTGTATCATGAAGAAAAATGTGTTCCTGCGTACATTGTAGAGAACAGCAGTCCCTATGTATAATATAGAGAAGAGTCGTTCCTGTCCCTATTACACAGAACAGTAGCCTTTATGTATAAAGTAGAGAACAGCAGTCCCTGCGCACGTGCAGAGAATAGCAGTGTCTATGTACATTGTGGGGGACAGCTGTCTCTGTGTATAATACAGAGAACAGCAGTCCCTATGTAAAACGAAGAGAACAGCAGTCGCTGCATATAATATACAGAACATGAATCCCTGTGTATAATACAGAGAACGCCAGTGCCTGTGTATAGTATAGAGAACATCACTCGATGTGTATAATATACAGAACATGAATCCCTGTGTTTAATAAAGAGAACAGCCGTCCCTGTGTGTAATAAAGAGAACACCAGTGCCTGTGTATACGATAGAAAACAATAGTCCCTGTGCAGAGTACAGAGACCATGAGTAACTGTGTATAATATAGAGAACAAGTATCCCTGCATATAATATAGAGCAACAAACCCTGTGAATGATGTAGAAACCAGCAGTCCCTGTTTATAATGTGGTGAACAGTAGTCTCATTATATATTGTGGAGAATCGCAGATCCTATGTATAATGTAGAGAACAGCAATTGCTGCTGACCCTGAGGGTATGTTAGAGAACAGTAGTCCCTTTGTCAAATGTAGAGAACAGTACACTGTACACAGATACTGCTCTTCTGAACAGTGTAGAGTACAGCAGTCCCTACATATTATATAGAGAGCAGCAGCCCCTGTGTTTCATAAAGAGAACAGTAATCCCTGTGCATAACATAGAGAACAGCACTCCTTATGTATCACAGAGAGAACAAGCGTCCCTGTGTATTATATAGAGAACAGGCGTCCCTGTGTATAGTATAGAAAACACGTGTACCTGTGTATATTATAGAGACCAGGAGTCCCTCTATGCAATATCGAGAACAGACTTACCTGTGTATAATATGGAGAACAGCTGAAAATGTGTTGCTGGAAAAGCGCAGCAGGTCAGGCAGCATCCAGGGAACAGGAGAATCGACGTT
>NC_057733.1:172542-191273 GCF_004010195.1 Chiloscyllium plagiosum
AGAGAACAGCAGTCCATTGTGTACAAAAAAGTGAACAGCACTCTCTGTGTAGAATCTGGAGAACATGAGTCACTGTGTACGAAATAGAGAACAGCTATCCCTGTATACAATATAGAGAACAGCAGTCACTGCTTGTAATGTGGAGGACAGCAGTCATTCTGTATACTGCAGAAAACAGCCGATCCTGTGTCTCATGTAGAGAACAGCAGTTCCAGTGTATAATATAGAGAATAGCTGTCCCTGAGTGTCTGGTAGAGAACAGCAGTCCCTGTGTTTCATAAAGAGAACAGTAATCCCTGTGCATAACATAGAGAACAGCACTCCTTATGTATCATACAGAGAACAGGCGTCCCTGTGTATAGTCCCTGAAGAAAACTGCATTCCTGCATAAATTGTAGAGAACAGTAGTCCCTGCAAACAATATAGAGAACAGCAATCCCTGTGTATAATATAGAGAACAGCAGTCACTGTGTATAATATAGAGAACATGTGTCCATGTGTGTATTGTGGAGAGCAGCAGTCCCTTTGTGTATATAGAGAACAAGCTTACCTGTGTATAATATGAAGAATACACAGATCTTGTGTCCCAAAAAGAGGAGGACAACACTGACCCTGTACCAGAGAGAACAGCAGCCCCTGGGTTTAATATTGAAACAACAATCCCTTTGTATAACATAGAGAACAGCAGCCCTTATGTTTCATACAGAGAACAGCCGTCCCTGTGTATACTATAGAGTGCAGCAGTCACTGTATAATATAGAGAACAGCAATCCCTGTGAATAATGTAGAATAAAGCAGTCCCTGTTTATAATATGGAGAACAGTAGTCCTTGTGTAGATTGTGGAAAAGAGCAGATTCGGTGTCTCATGTGGAGAATAGCAGTCGCTATGTATAATTTAGAGAACAGCTGTCCCTGAGTGTATGGTAGAGAACAGCAGGCCCTGTGTAAAATGTAGAGAAGAGCAGTCCTGCGTACATTGTTGGGAAGAGCAGTACCTGTGTACAGTGTTGAGAAAAGTAGTCCAACGTACAATACAGAGAACAACAGTCTCTGTGTTTAATAAGGAGAACAGCAATCCTAGTGTAGAATATCGAGATACAGAGATCAGCTTTTCCAGCATCACTCTGATCTAAACTCTGGTTTCCAGCATCTGCGGTCCTCACTTTTGCGGCCTGACCTGCTGTGCTTTTCCAGCACCACCCTGACAAATACAGCATAAAACATTACAGCACAATACAGGCCCTTTATGGATCTGCTCGGCGAATACCGGATGTTTGACAAATACAACATAGAACATTGTAGTGCAGTACAAGCCATCTATGGAACCGCTTGGCTAATAAAGGAAGTTAGACTCATAAAACAAAGAACATTACAGCGCAATATATGCCCTAATAACTAGATGTTTGACATAGACAACAGAGAACATTACAGCATTGTACAGGCCGTCTATGGAACCGCACGCGTAATAAATGAAGTTAGACTAATACAACAAAGGACATCAGAACACAGTACAGCCATTTATGGAACAGCTTGCTTGATAATGGAAGTTAGACTGATAGAAAATGGAGCATTAATGTACAGTACAGGCACTTTGAGGATGCAGTCAGCTAATACAGGAAGTGAGACTCATAGAACATGGAGCATTACAGCGCAATGCAGGCCCTAAATGGAACCGCTTGCTTGTTAATGGAAGTTAGACTCATAGAACATGTGCCTTTACAGCGCAGTACAGGCACTTTATGGAACCGCTCGGCTGATGGTGGACACTAGACGAATACAACATAGAACATTACACTGCAGTGCAGGACCTTTATGGAAATGCTTGGCTAATAAAGGAAGTAAGACTCATAGAACATGGAACATTATAGCGCAGTACAGGTCCTTCATGGAACCGCTCAGCTAAAACCGGAAGTTTGACAAATACAACATAGAACATTACAGCACTGTACAGAATGTCTATGGAACCGCTCGCCGAATAAA
Source organism: Chiloscyllium plagiosum (assembly GCF_004010195.1). Taxonomy (NCBI): domain Eukaryota; kingdom Metazoa; phylum Chordata; class Chondrichthyes; order Orectolobiformes; family Hemiscylliidae; genus Chiloscyllium; species Chiloscyllium plagiosum. Next base: position 174,524 of record NC_057733.1, read on the forward strand.
GGACGTTAGACTCATTGAACATGGGACATTACAGTGCAATGCAGGCCCTTTTTGGAACTGCTCGGCTGATAAAGGAAGTTAGACTAACACAACACAGAAAATTACAGTGCAGTACAGACCCTTTATGGAAATGATTGGCTAATAAAGGAACTAAGACTCATACAACATAGAAAATTACAGTGCAGTACAAGCCCTTTATGGAACCGCTTGCTTGATAATACAACTGATAGAAAATGGAGCATTGCAGCACCGTACAGGCACTTTATAGAACCGCTTGGCTAATATAGAAGTTAGACTCATAGAACATAGAATATGACAGCGCAGTCCACGCCCTTTATGGAACCACTCAGATAATAAAGGAAGTTAGACAAATAGAACAGAGCACATCACATTGCAGTACAGTCCCTTTATAGAACCGTTTGGCGAATAAAGGAATATAGCTGAAAATGTGTTGCTGGAAAAGCGCAGCAGGTCAGGCAGCATCCAAGGAACTAGAGAATTGACGTTTCAGGAAAAAGGGCCTATGCCCGAAACGTCCATTCTCCTGTTCCTTGGATGCTGCCTGACCTGCTGCGCTTTTCCAGCAACACATTTTCAGCTCTGATCTCCAGCATCTGCAGTCCTCACTTTCTCCTCGAAGAATAAAGGAATATAGACCCATTCAACACAGAATATGACAACGCAATGTAAGCCCTTTATGTAACCCCTCAGCTAATAAAAAAAGTTACACACATAGAACATTAAGAACATGACAGCGCAGTACAGGCCCTTTATGGACCAACTCGGCTAATAAAGGAAGTTACACACATAGAACATAGAATATACAGCATTACAGTGCTGTACAGGTCCTTTATGGAACCGCTCGGTTAATACTGGACATTAGACCAATACAACATAGAACTTTACAGCACAGTACAGGCCCTTGATGAAACAGCTCGGCTAATAAAGGAAGTTAGAGTCATAGAACATACATCATTAGAGCGCAGTACAGGCCCTTGATGGAACCACTCGACTCATACCAGATATTAGATCAATACAACACAGAACATTACAGTGCAGTACAGGTCCTTTAGGGAACCGCTCAGCTAATAAAGGAATATGGATTCATAGAACGTAGAAAATTACAGCACAGTACAGGCACTTTATGGAACCACTCAGCTAATACCGGACATTAGACCAACACAACATAAAACATTACAGCACAGTACAGCCCCTTGGTGGAACCGCTCGGCTAATAGAGGAAGTTAGAGTCATAAAGCACACAGTATCCCAGCGCAGTACAGGCCCTTTATGGAACCACTCGGTAAATACCGGCTTTAGGCCCAATGCAACAAAGAACATTACATCGCAGTCGAGGTCCTTTATGAAACCACTCAGCAAATAAAGGGATATAGATTCATAGAATGCAGAGCATTTCAGTGCAGTACAGGTCCTTTGTGGAATAGCTCGACTACTGAAGGGAATTGGACTCATTGACCAGAGAACATTACAGATCAACACAGGTCCTTTATGGAACTGCTCAGCTAATAAAAGAAGTTAGACTAATACATCATAGAACATAACAGCACAGTACAGGCCCTTTATGGAACCACTTGGTAAATACCGGACATTAGACCAATACAACATAGAACATTACAGCGCGTACAGGCCCTTTATGGACCCACTAGGCTACTCAAGGCAAATAGGGACAATCGGCAAATACCAGGCATTAGACCAATACAACATAGTACATTACATCGCAGTACAGGTCCTTTGGGGAACCACTCAGCTAATAGAGGAACTTAGAGTCATAGAACATACAGCGTTACAGCGCAGTACAGGTCCTTTATGCAACAGCTCGGATAATAAAGGAAGTTAGACTCATAGAACACACAGCATTACAGCACAATACAGGTCCTTGAGGGAAACGCTCTGCTAATACCGGACATTTAACCAATTCATAAAGTGGCCGAGCAGAGGCTGATAGCTAAGTTTGGTACACATAGGGAGGGCCTCAACCGGGATCTTGGGTTCATGTCACATTACAGGTGACCACCATTGCACTATACACACACACAGATACTCCTACACACATACACTCACACACACACAAGCATTCCTATACACACAGACACGCACACATACACCCACACACACCCTTACAGACATACACGCTCCCACACTCACACATGCACCCCCTCACAGACTTAAGACAGTCTGCACTCACTACGCACACACGCACATACACTTTCTCACACTCACAACCCCCAACCCAGACAGACACACACACGCAGACAGACAAAGACCCACATGCACACCTATATTTTGTGGGGTGAATTTGTACTTGCAGGGTTACATTGTACTTTCCTCAAAAACTGCATGCATTCATGTAGAACTCTGAGCTCAAAAATTGCATGAATTTATGTAAAACTCCGTTATCTCACTTTTTAGATTAGAATCAATCTAAACGTCATGGCATAGACAGAGAAGACAGGGGGGCAACACCTTCAACATATTGTCTAGCTATTACCATTGTTAACAGCTAACCCAAGAATGCAACTTTTTGAAAAAAAGGTTTTGTGATTTACACATGAAAGAAGTGAAACTATCACTGTATTCTAACAGATGAAAGGCTTAACAGACAATCAATTTTTCAATGTATAATTTCAGTTACATCACACTGCAAATTTTTGCTATAAATCACATAGTACATTACATCGCAGTACAGGTCCTTTGGGGAACCACTCAGCTAATAGAGGAACTTAGAGTCATAGAACATACAGCGTTACAGCGCAGTACAGGTCCTTTATGGAACAGCTCGGATAATAAAGGAAGTTAGACTCATAGAACGCACAGCATTACAGCACAGTACAGGTCCTTGAGGGAAACGCTCGGCGAATAGCGGACATTAGACCAATACAACATAGCACATCATAGCGTAGTACAGGTCCTTTCTGGAACCACTCGCCAAGTAAAGGAATATAGTTCATAGAAAGTAGAGAATTATAGCGCAGTACAGGCCCTTTATGGAACAGTTTGGCTAATAAAGGAAGTTAGACTCATAGAACACACAGCATTACAGCGCAGTACAGTCCCTTTATGGAACCGCTCGGCTAATAAAGGAATATAGAATCAAAGATCATAGAGGATTTCAAGGCAGTACAGGTCCTTTGTCGAATCGCTCGACTACTAAAGGCAATTAGACTCATTGAACATAGAATATTTACCGCGCAACACAGGCACATTATGGAACTGCTCGGCTAATAAAGGAAGTTAGAATAACACAACACAGAACATAACAGCACACTACAGGCTCTTTATGGAACCACTCGCCTTATACCGGACATTTGACCAATACAACATAGAACATTACAGCGCAGTACAGGTCCATTATGGAACCACTCGGCTAATAAAGGAATTCAGAGTCAGAGAACAAACAGTATTACAGTGCAGTACAGGTCCTTGAGGGAACCACTCGGCTAATAAAGGATCTGGAACAGGTGGGCCAATGGGCTGAGAATTGGCAGATGGAGTTTAATTCAGATAAATGTCAGGTGCTGCATTTTGGGAAAGCAAATATTTGCAGGACGTACACACTTAATGGTAAGGTCCTAGGCAGTGTTGCTGAACAAAGAGTCCTTGGAGTGCAGATTCAGTGCTCCTTGAAAGTGAAGTCGCAGGTAGATAGGATAGTGAAGAAAGCATTTGGTATGCCTTCCTTTATTGGTCAGATTATTGAGTACAGGAGTTGGGGGATCATGTTGTGGTTGTACAGGACATTAGTTAGGCCACTGTTGGAATATTGCGTGCAATTCTGGTCTCCTTCCTATCGGAAAGATGTTGTGAAACTTGAAAGGGTTCAGAGAAGACTTGCAAGGATGTTGCCAGGGTTGGAGGATCTGAGCTATAGGGAGAGGCTGAATAGGCTGGGGCTGTTTTTCCTAGAGCATCAGAGGCTAAGGGGTGACCTTATAGAGGTTTATAAAATTATGAGGGGCATGGATAGGATAAATAGGCAAAGTCTTTTCCCTGGCGTGGGGGAGTCCAGAACTAGAGGGCATAGGTTTAGGGTGAGAGGGGAAAGATATAAAAGAGACCTAAGGGGCAATATTTTCATGCAGAGGGTGGTACGTGTATGGAATGAGCTGCCAGAGGATGTGGTGGAGGCTGGTACAATTGCAACATTTAAGAGGCATTTGGATGGGTATATGAATAGGAAGGGTTTGGAGGGATATGGGCCGGGTGCTGACAGGTGGGACTAGATTGTGTTGGGATATCTGGTCGGCATGGATGAGTTTGACCGAAGGGTCTGTTTCCATGCTGTACATCTCTATGACTCTATTACAGCGCAATACAGGTCTGTTACGGAACCGCTCAGCAAATAAAGGAATGTAGATTCACAGAACATATACAATTACAGCACACAACAGGACGTTAATGAAGCTGCTTGGATAATAAAGAAATATAGATTCATAGAACTTACAGCATTACAGGCCCTTCATGGAACCACTTGGCAAATAATAGACATTAGACCAATACAACATAGCACATTACAGCGCAGTACTGGTCCTTTATGGAACTGCACGGCTAATAAAAGAATGTAGATTCATAGAACATACAGCATTACAGCACAAAATAGGCCTTTTATTGATCTGCTTGGATGATAAAGAAATATAGATTCATAGAACATACAGCATCACAGTGCAGTACAGGCCCTTTATGGAACCACTCGGCAAATAAAGGACATTAGACCAATACAACGGAGCACATTACAGCGCAGTACAGGCCCGTTATGGTACCATTCGGTTAATACCGGACATTAAGCCAATATAATATAGCACATTACAGGACAGTGCAGGTCCTTTATGGAACAGCTCGGCTAATAAAGTAAGTTAGACTGATGGAACATACTGCATTACAGCGCAGTACACGTCCTTTAGGGAACCGCATGGCTAATAAATGAATATAGATTCATAGAATGTAGAGAATTACAGCACAGTAGAGGACCTTTATGGAACAGCTCGGCTAATAAAGGAAGTGAGATTCATATAACATACAGCATTACAGCGCAGTATAGGCCTATTCGGCTAATGCCGGACATTAGATCTTTTCAACATAGCATATTACAGCGCAGTACTTGTCCTTTATGGAACCGCTTGGCTAATAAAGGAATGTAGATTCATAGAACATATAGCATTACCGGCCCTTTATGGAAACAATCGGATAATAACGGATATTAGACCAATACAACATAGTACATTAAATGAAGTACAGCAACATAGCACATTACAGCGCAGTACAGATCCTTTATGGAACCGCTCGGCTAATAAAGGAAGTTAGTCTGATAGAACCTACAGCATTACAGCACAGTACATGCCTGTTATGGTACCGTGTGGCTAATACCGGACATTAGACCAATACAACAAAGCACATTACACAGCAGTACAGGCCTTGATGGAACCGCTCGGCTAATAAAGGAAATTAGAGTCATAGAACATGGAGCATTACAGCGCAGTACCAGCCCTTTATGCAACCGCTTGGCTGATAATGGACACGAGACTAATACAACATAGAATATCACAGCGCAGGACAGGCCAATTATGGAACTGCTCGGCTGTTAAAGGAAGTTAGACTAATTCAAAATAGAATATCACAACGCAGTACAAGCCCTTTATGGAACCGCTTGGCTCAAAGGAAGTTAGCCTCAGAGAACACTGAACATTACAGAGCTATACAGGCCACTTATGGAACCGATTGGCTATTAAAGGACATTAGTCTAATATGACATCGAACATTGCAGCGCAATACAGGCCCTTTATGGGACCACTTGCTTGATAATGGAAGTAGGACTCATAGAACATGGAGCATTACAGTGCAGTACAGGCTCTTTTGTGGAACCGCTTGGCTAATAAATGAAGTCAGGCTAATGCAACATAGGACATCACAACACAGTAGAACATAGAACATTATAGCACAGTACAGGTCCTTTATGAGACTACTCGGCTGATAATGGACACTAGACTAATACAACATAGAACATTACAACGCAGTACAGGCCCTTTATGCAACTGCTTGGCTGTTAAAGGAAGATAGAATGATACAAAATAGAGGAGAAAGTGAGGTCTGCAGATGCTGGAGATCAAAGTTGAAACTTTATTGCTGGAACAGCACAGCAGGTCAGGCAGCATCCAGGGAACAGGAGATTCGACGTTTCGGGCACAGGCCCTTCTTCAGGATTCCTGAAGAAGGGCCTGTGCCCGAAACGTCGAATCTCCTGTTCCCTGGATGCTGCCTGACCTGCTGTGCTGTTCCAGCAATAAAGTTTCAACTTTGATACAAAATAGAACATTGCAGCACAGTACAGGCCCTTTATGGAGCCGCTTGGATAATAAAGAAATATGAATTCATAGAACATACAGCATTACAGCGCAGTACAGGCCCTTTATGGAACCACTCGGCTAATAACGGACATTAGACCAATACAATATAGCACATTACAGTGCAATACAGATCCTTTATGGAACTGCACAGCTAATCAAGGAATGTAGATTCATAGAACATACAGCATTACAGCACAGTACAGGCCGTCAATTGGAGGCACTTGGATAATAAAGAAATATAGATTCAAAGAACGTACAGCATTACACCACAGTACAGGCCCTTTATGGAACTACTCGTATAATAACGGACATTAGACCAATACAACATAGCACATTACAGCACAATACAGATCTTTTAGGCTAATAAAGGAATGTAGATTCATAGAACGTACAGCATTACAGCGCAGTACAGGCATTTCATGGAACCACTCTGATAATAACAGACATTAGACCAATTCAACATAGCACATTACAGCGCAGTACAGGGCCTTTATGGAACCCCTTGGCAAATAAAGGAATAAAGATTCATCGAACGTAGAGAATTACAGCACAGTACAGATCCTTTATGGAACAGCTCGGCTAACACAGAAAGTTAGACTGATAGAACATACAGCATTACAGCACAGTACAGGCCCTTTATGGTCAAAGCTCATACCGGACATTAGACCTTTTCAACATAGCACATTACAGTGCAGTACTTGTCCTTTATGGAACCGCTCAGCTAATAAAGGAATGTAGATTCATAGAACATACAGTATTACAGCACAGTACAGGCCCTTTATGGAACAGCTCGGCTAATAGAAGAAGTTAGACTGATAGAACATACAGCATTACAGTGCAGTACAGGCCTGTTATGGTACCATTTGGCTAATACCGGACATTAGACCAATACAACAAAGCACATTACAGTCCAGATGGAACCGCTCGGCTAATACAGAATGGTAGTCTCAGGGAACATAGTTAAAAATCACACAACACTAGGTTATAGTCCAACAGGTTTAATTGGAAGCACACTAGCTTTCGGAGTGACGGTCCTTCATCACGTGATAGTGGAGGACTCAATCCTAACACAGAATTTATAGCAAAAATTTACAGTGTGATGTAACTGAAATTGTACATTGAAAAATTGATTGTCTGTTAAGCCTTTCATCTGTTAGAACACAGTGATAGTTTCATTCTTTCATGTGTAAATGACAAAACCTTTTTTTCAAAAAGTTGCATTCTCGGGTTAGCTGTTAACAATGGTAATAGCTAGACAATATGTTGAAGGTGTTGGCCCCCTGTCTTCTCTGTCTATGCCATGACGTTTAGATTGATTCTAATCTAAAAAGTGAGATAACGGAGTTTTACATAAATTCATGCAATTTTTGAGCTCAGAGTTCTACATGAATGCATGCAGTTTTTGAGGAAAGTACAATGTAACCCTGCAAGTACAAATTCACCCCACAAAATATAGGTGTGCATGTGGGTCTTTGTCTGTCTGCGTGTGTGTGTCTGTCTGGGTTGGGGGTTGTGAGTGTGAGAAAGTGTATGTGCGTGTGTGCATAGTGAGTGCAGACTGTCTTAAGTCTGTAAGGGTGTGTGTGGGTGTATAGTGCAATGGTGGTCACCTGTAATGTGACATGAACCGAAGGTTCCGGTTGAGGCCCTCCCTATGGGTACCGAACTTAGCTATCAGCCTCTGCTCGGCCACTTTATGAATTGGTTAAATGTCCGGTATTAGCTGAGTGGTACCATAAAGGGCCTGTACTGCGTTGTAATGCTGTATATTCTATGAGTCTAACTTCCCTTATTATCCGAGCTGTTCCATAAAGGACCTGTACTGCGCTGTAACTTTCTGTGTTGTGTTGGTATAATGTCCGGAATTAGCCAAATGGTACCATAAAGGGCCTGTTCTGCACTGTAATACTGTATGTTCTATGAGTCTGACTTCCTTTATTAACCGAGCTGTTCCATAAAGGACCTTTACTGCGCTGTAATGTTCTATGTTGTACTGGTCTAATGTACGGTATTGGCTGAGTGGTTCCATAAAGGGCCTGTGCTGTGCAGTTATGTTCTATGTCGTATTAGGCTAACTTCCTTTATTAGCTGAGCAGTTCCACAATTTTCCTGTGTTGCACTGTAATGTTCATTGTTCAATCAATCTAATTGCATTTAGTAGTCGAGCGATTCCACAAAGGACTTGTACTGCGCTGAAATGCTCTATGTTCTATGAATCTATATTCCTTTATTAGACGAGCATTACAGCACAATGAACCACTCGGCTAATAAAGGAAGCTAGAGTCATAGAACATGCAGCATTACAGTGCAGTACAGGCCGTTTATGGAACTGCTCAGCTCATAAAGGATGATAGTCTCAGAGAACATAGATCATCATAGGCGGCACGGTGGCTCAGTGGTTCGCACTGCTGCTCACAGCGCTAGAGACCCGCATTCAATTCCTGCCTCAGGCAACTGTCTGTGTGGAGTTTGCACGTTCTCCCCATGTCTGTGTGGGTTTCCTCCAGGTGCTCTGGTTTCCTCCCACAGTCCAAAATTGTGCAGGTTAGGTGAATTGGCCATGCTAAATTGCCCGTAGTGTTAGGTGAAGGGGTAAATGTAGGGGAATGGGTCTGGGTGGGTTGCTCTTCGGAGAGTCGGTGTGAGCTTGTTGGGCTGAAGGGCCTGTTTCCACACTGTAAGTAATCTAATCTAATCTAATTATACTGGCCCGATATGGAACCGCTCGGCTAATACAGGAAGTTAGACTCATACAACATGGATCATTAAAACATAGTACAGGACATTTATGGAAATGATTGGCTATAAAGAAAGTAAGACTCATACAACATAGAGCATTACAGCTCAGTACAGGCCCTTTATGGATCCGGTCAGCTAATAAAGGAAGTTAGACTCATTGAACATACAGCATTACAGCACAGTACAGGCCCTTTATGGAACCAATCAGCTAATACCAGATATTAGACCAGTACAGCATAGAACATTGCAGCGCAGTACAAGTCCTTTGTGGAACCGCTTGGCTAATAAAAGAAGTTAGGCTAATAGAACTTAACACATCACAGTGCAGTCCAGGCCCTTTATAAAACCGCTTGGCTAATAAAGAAATATCGATTCATCAAACGTCGAGAATTACAGCGCAGTACAGGAGCTTTATGGAACCATTCGGCTAATAAAGAAAGTTACATACATGGAACATTAAGAACATGACAGCGCAGTACAGGCCCTATATGGAGCAACTGGTTAATAAAGGAAGTTAGATTCACAGAACATAGACTATGACAGCGCAGCAGAGGCCCTTTATTGAACCATATGGCTCATAAAAGAAGTTAGACTGATACAACACAGAACATGACAGTGCAGTATAGGCCATTTATGGGACCACTTGGATTATAAAGGAAGTTAGACTCATATAATTACAGCGTAGTACAAGCCCTTTATGGAACCACTTAGATAATAAATGAAGTTGGACTAATACAACACATAATGTTATATCACTTTATGGTATCTCTCAGCTCATCAATGAACTTTGACTCATAGAACATAGCACATTACTGCGCTATAAATGACTTTTACGGAACCACTCGGCTAATAATGGAAGTTAGATTCATCATACAAAGAGCATTACAGCGCAGTATCGGCCCTTTATGGAACTGGTCAGCTAATAAAGGAAGTTAGCATCATAGTTCACACAGCATTACAGCACAGTACAGGCCCTTTATAGAACCACTTGGCTAATACCAGACATTAGACCAATACAACACAGAACATTACAGTCCAGTGCAGGTCCTTTGTGGAACCGCTTGGCTAATAAAGGAAGTAGACTCATAGAACATAGCCCATCACAGTGCATTGCAGGCCCTTTAGAGATCTGCTTGGTTAATAAAGGAATATAGACTCATGGAACATAGAATATGACAGCACAGTACAGATCCTTTATGGAACCATTCAGCTAAGAAAGAAAGTTACACATATAGAACATGAAGAACATGTCAACACAGTACAGGCTCTTTATGGAACTGCTTGCCTTTAAAAGAAGTTAGACTAACGCAATATAGCACATTACAATGCAGTACAGGCCCTTTATTTAACTGCTCGGCTAATAAAGGAAATTAGACTCATAGAACAAAGAATATTACAGCACAGTACAGAGCTTTATGGAACCATTCAGCTCATGAAGGAAATTAGCCTTATACAACATAGCATATTACAGCGCAGTACAGGCCCTTTATGAAAACGTTTGGCTAATAAAGAAATTTACACACATAGAGCTTTAGGAACATGACAGCGCAGTACAGGTAAACTATGGAACCGCTCAGCTAACAAAGGAAGTTAGACTAATAGAACAAAGACCATCACAGCACAGTACAGGCCCTTTATAGAACCGCTTGGCTAATATAGAAGTTAGACTCATAGAACGTAGAATATGACAACGCAGTACAGGCCCTTTATGGAACCGCTCAGATAATAAAGGAAGTTAGACAAATAGAGCAGAGCACATCACAGTGTAGTGCAGTCCCTTTATAAAACCACTCAGCGAATAAAGGAGTATAGACGCATGGAACATAGAATATGACAGCGCAGTACCGGCCCTTGATGGAATCCCTCAGCTAATAAAGAAAGTTACACACAGAACACTAAGAACATGACAGCGCAGTACAGGCCCTTTATGGACCAACTCGGCTAATAAAGGAAGTTACACACATGGAACATAGAACATGACAGTGCAATACAAGCCCTTTATAGAAACGCTCATCTGATAAAAGAAGTTAGCCTAATACAACACAGAATATGATGGTGCAGTAGTGGAGTTTTATGTAACTGTTTGGCGAAGAAAGTAAGTTAGACTCATAGAACATACAGCATTATAGCACAGTACCGGCCCTTTATGGAACCACTCAGCTAATAAAGTAAGTTAGACTAATAGAACATAGCACATCACAGTGCATTGCAGGCCCTTTATAGAACCGCTTGTCTAATAAAGGAATATCGGCTCATCGAACACAAAATATGACAGCGCAGAGGAGGGCGTTTATAGAACCGCACGGCTAATGAAGGAAGTTAGACTCAGAGATCATAGAACATTATAGCACAGTACAGGCCATTTTGTGGAACTTCTCGGATAATAAAGGAAGTTAGACTCAGAACATAGAACATTACGATGCAGTACAGCCTTATTGTGGAATTGCTCGGCTAATAAATTAAGTTTGACTAAAACAACATAGAATTTGACAGTGCAATACAGGCCGTTTTTGAAACTCATTGGCAAGTAAAGGAAGTTAATCTTACAGAACGTAGAGTAATACAGTGTAGTACAGGCTCTTTACGGAACTGTTCGGCTAATAAAAGAAGTTAGACCGATACAACATAGAACATGACAGCACAGAAAAAACCCATTATGGAGCTCCTCGGCTAATAAAGAAAGTTACACACATAGAACATTAAGAACATGACAGCGCAGTACACACCCTTTATGGATCCGCTCAGATAATAAAGGAATTTAGACTCATCGAACATAGAAGATGACAGCACAGTACAGGCCCTTTGAGGAACCCCTCAGATGATAAAAGAAGTTAGACTAATACAATACAGAACATGACAGCGCGGCACAAGTCGTTTATGGAACCGCTTGAATAAAAGAGGAAATTATACTCATAGAACATAGAACATGACAGCGCATCACAGGCCCATTTTGGAACTGCTCAGTTAATAAAGGAAGTTAGACTCATAGAACATGCAGCATTACAGCACAATACAGGCTCTTTATGGAACCACACGGCTAATACCGGACATTAGACCAATACAAATAGAACATTGCAACGTAGTACAGGCCCTTTATGGAGCAGCTCGGCGAATAAAGGAAGTTAGACTAATAGAACATAGCACATCACAGTGCAGTATAGGCCCTATATGGAACCGCTCAGCTAATACAGGAATATAGACTCAACAACGTAGAGCATTACAGTGCTGGACGCACCCTTTATGGAACAGTTCAGCCAGTAGAGGGTATTAGACTCAGAGAACATAGAGTATTACAGTGCAGTACAGGCCCTTTATGGAAGCGCTTGGCTAATGAAGGAAGATAGACTGATAGAACATGGAACATTACAGCGCAGTACAGTCCCTTCATGGAACCGCTTGGCTAATAAAGGAAGTTAGACTCATAGAACATAGAATATGACAGCCCAGTACAGGCCCTTTATCGAAACACTCAGCTAATAAAGGATGTTAGACTAATACAACATTGGACATTACAGTGCAGCACAGCCCCTTTAAGGAACCACTCAGCTCATAAAGGAAGTTAGACTCATGGAACATGAAACACTTCAGCGCAGTACAGGCCCTTTAAGGAACCATTTGGCTCATTAAGGAAGTTAGACTAATACAACAAAGAACATCACCGTGCAGTATAGGCCCTTTATGGAACTGCTCGGCTAAAATAGGAGGTTAGACTCACAGAACATAGTGTTTTACAGCGCAGTACATGCTCTGCATTGAACCTCTCAGCTGATAAAAGACGTTAGACTAATACAAGATAGAATATGACCACGCAGGACAGTCATTTTATAGAACCACTCGACTGATAAAGGATGTTAGACTGAGACAACATAGAACATTACAGTGCAGTACAGGCCCTTTCTGGTACCACTCAGCTATAAAAGAAAGTTACACTCAAAGAACATAGCACAATTACAGTGCAGTGTGAGCCCTTCATGTAACTGCTCAGCTCATAAAATAAGTTAGACTCATGGAACATGGAACTTGACAGGGCAGTACAGCCCTTTATAGAACCGCTCAGTTAATAAAGGAAATTAGATTAATGCAACAAAGAACAAAGCAACACAGAACAGGCCCTTTATGGAACCGTTCAACTGATAAAGGATGTTAGACAAATACGACCTAGAACATTACAACACAGTACAGGCCCATTAGGGAACTGCTTGGCTAGTAAAGGAAATTAGACTAACACAATATAGAAAAATACAGCACAGTACAGGCCCTTTATGGAACCACTTGGCCGAGAAGGAAGTTTGAGTAATACAACAAAGAACATGACAGTATAATGCAGGCCCTTTATGGAACCGCTCGGGTAATAAAGGAAGTCAGACGAACACAACAGAGAACAGTACAATGCAGTACAGCCCAATTATGGAGCAGCTCGGCTAATAAAAAAACATAAGACTAATATAACAGAGAACATTACAGCGCAGTACAGCTCTGTATGGAATGGCTTGGCTAATAGAGGATGTTAGCCTCATAGAACATTACAGTGCAGTACAGACCCTTTATAGAACCGCTCGGCTCATAAATGAAGTTAGGCTAAGACAATATAGAACATCACGACACAGTACAGGCCCTTTATGGAACCGCTCGGCTAATAAAGGAAGTTTGACTAATACAACATGGAACATGGCAGCATACTGCCAGCCCTTTATGGAATCTCTTAGATAATAAAGGAACTTAGACTCATAGAACATGGAACATAGAACAGCACATGACAGGCCCTTTATGGATCCGCTCGGCTGCTAAAGTGAGTTAGACAAATACAACATAGATCATGACAGTGCAGTACAGACTAATAAAGGAAGGTAGACTCATAGAACATAGAGCATTACAGTGCAGCCCTTCTTTGATCCACTCGGTTTATAAAGGAAGTTAGACTCAGAGGACATAGAACATAGAGCATTACAGTGCAGCCCTTTATTGAAACACTCGGCTAATAAAGGACGTTCGACTAATACAACATAGGACATTACAATGCAGAACAGGCCTTTTATGGAACCACGCGGCTAATAAAGGAAATTAGACTAATACAACATAGTACATTACAACACAGCACAGGTCCTTTAAGGAACCACTCGGCTCAGAAAGGAAGTCAGACTCAGAGAATATGCAACACTACAGTGCAGTACATGCCCTTTATGGAACCACTTAGCTAATGAAGGAAGTTAGGCTAATACAACATGGAACATGTTAACACAGTACACGCCCTTTATGGAACCGCTCAACTATTAAAGGAAGGTAGACTATTACAACACAGAACATTACAGTGCACTTCAGGACCATTTTGGAACTTCTTGGCTAGTAAAGGAAGTTCAACTGATACAACATAGAATACTGTAGTGCAGTACAGGCTCTTTATGGAACCGCTCGGCTGATGCAGGAAGTTTGACTCAGAGAACATAGAACATCACAGTTCAGCACAGGCCGTTTATGCAACTGCTTGGCTAATAAAGGAAGTTAGACTAATACAACATAGAACATGACAGCGCAATTGAGGCCCTTTATGGAACCGCTTGGCTAATAACGGAAGCTGATCTCATACAACATTACAGCACAGAACGGGCTGTTTATGGAACTGCTTGGCTAATAAAAGAAGTTAGGCTGATACAACAAAGAACATTACAGCGCAACACAGGCCCTTTATGAAACCACTTAACTAATGAAGAAAGTTAGATTCAGAGGACATCACAGCTCAACACCGGCCATTTATAGAACCACTCAACTAAGAAAGAAACCAGACAAATACAACATAGAACAGGACAGCGTAATAGAGGCCATTTATGGAACCGCTCAGCTAATACAGGAAGCTAATCTCAGAGACCATTACAGCGCAGTATGAGCCCTTTATGGAACTGCTTGGGTAATAAAAGAAGTTAGACTGATACAACAAAGAACATTACAGCGCAGTACAGGCCATTAATGGAACAGCCCGGCTAATAACAGACATTAGACTGATCCAACACAGAGCATTACAGTGTAGTACAGGCCCTTTATCGAACCGCTTGGCTAATGAAGTAAGTTAGAGCTGAAAATGTGTTGCTGGAAAAGCGCAGCAGGTCAGGCAGCATCCAAGGAACAGGAGAATCAACGTTTCGGGCATAAACCCTTCTTCAGGAATGCTTATGCCCGAAACATCGATTCTCCTGTTCCTTGGATGCCGCCTGACTTGCTGCGCTTTTCCAGCAATACATTTTCAGCTCTGATCTCCAGCATCTGCAGCCTCCACTTTCTCTAAATGAAGTAAGTTAGATTAATACAACATGGAACATTACAGCGCAGGAGATGCCCTTAATGGAACCGCTTAGCTAATGAAGGAAGTTAGACTGATAGAACTTGGAACATTACAGCGCAGCACCGTCCGTTTATAGAACTGCTCAGCTAATAATAGAAGTTAGACTAATACAACATAGAACATTACAGCGCAGTACAGGCCCTTTATGAAACTGCTTGGCTAATACAGGAAATTACACTAATACAATAGAGCACATTACAGAGCAGTTCAAGCTCTGTAATAAAAGAAGGCAGACTGATACAACATAGAACATTACAGTACAGTACAGGCCCAATATGTAAACGCTCAGCTAACAAAGGAAGTTAGACTAATTCAACATAGAACATGATAGTGGAGTACAGGCCCTTTATGGAACTGCTACACCAATAAAGGAAGTTAGACTAACACAATCAAGAACATTACAGTGCAGTAAATTCCCATTATTGAACTGCTCGGCTAATAAGGAAAGTTAGACTAATACAACAATACAGCGCAGTACAGGCCCTTTATGCAACCACTCGGTAAATGATGGAAGCTAGATTCATAGCAAAAAGAACATTACAGCACAGTACAGGCCCTTTATGGCACCATTCGGCTAATAAAGGAAGTTAGACTCAGAGAACATCACAGCTCAGCACAGGTCATTTATGCAACCACACAGCTAATAAAGGAAGTTAGACTAATACAACATAGAACATTGCAGTTCAGTACAGGGCCTGTACTGCGCTGTAATGTTCTATGTTGTATCGGTTTAACATCCTTTATCAGCTGAGCGGATCCATAAAGGGCCTGTAGTGCACTGTAATGTTCTATGTTGTATTAGTCTAACTTCTTTTATTATCCAAGCGGTTCCTTAAAGTGCCTGTGCTGTGCTCTAATGTTCTATGTTGTGTTAGCCTGACTTCCTGTCTTAGCCGAGCGTTTCCTTAAAAGGCCTGTACTGCGCTGTCATATTTCTTTATTAGCTGAGTGGTTGCATAGGGGGCCCGTACTGCACTGTAATGCTCTATGTTGTATTAGTCTGACTTCCTTTATTGGCTGAACGGTTTCTTAAAGAGCCTGTACTGCGTTGTAATGTTCTTAGTTGTATTAGCCAATCTGTTCCACAAAGGGCCTGTACTGTGCTGTAATATTCCATGTTGTCTGAGTCTAACATCCTCTACTGGCCGAGCAGTTTCATAAAGGGCATGTACAGCACTGTAATGTTCTATGTTTATTAGTCTAATGTCTTTTATTAGCTGAGCGGTTCCATAAATGGCCTGTGTTGAGCTGTGATGTTCTCTGAGACTAACTTCCTTTCTTAGCCAAGCGGATCCATAAAGGGCCTGTAGTGCGCTGT
>NC_057733.1:191628-227094 GCF_004010195.1 Chiloscyllium plagiosum
ATTCTATGAATCTATATTCCTTTATTAGCCCAGCAGTTCCATAAAGGACCTGTACTGTGCTGTAATGTGCTATGTTGTATTGGTTTAATGTCCGGAACTAGCCAAGTGGTACCATAAAGGGCCTGTACTGCGCCGTAATGCTGTGTGTTCTATGAGTCTAACTTCCTTTATTAAACGAGCTGTTCCATAAAGGGCCTGTACTGCGCTGTAATGCTGTTTGTTCTATGACTCTCATTTCCTTTATTAGCGAGCTGTTCCATCAAGTGGCTGTACTGTGCTGTAATGTTCTATGTTGTATTGGTCTAATGTGTGGTATTAGCCGAATGGTTCCATAAATTACCTGTACTGTGCGTTAATTCTCTACGTTCTATGAATCTATATTCCTTTATTAGCCCAGCATTTCCCTTAAGGATCTGTACTGCGCTGTAATGTTCTACGTTGTATTGGTCTATTGTCCGGTATTCGCCGAGTGGTTTCATAAAAGGTCTGTACTGCGCTGTAATGCTCCATGTTCTATCAGTCTAATTTCCTTTATTAGCCAAGCATGTACATGAAGGACCTGTACTGCTCTGTAATGTTCTATGTTGCATGAACTGAAATTGTGTTGCTGGAAAAGCGCAGCCGGTCAGGCAGCATCCAAGGAACAGGAGAATCGACATTTCGGGCATAAGCCCTTCTTCATTCCCAAAGAAGGGCTTGTGCCCGAAACGTCGATTCTCCTGTTCCTTGGATGCTGCCTGACCTGCTGCGCTTTTCCAGCAACACATTTTCAGCTCTGATCTCCAGCATCTGCAGCCCTCACTTTCTCCTCTAATGTTGTATGAGTCTTACTTCCTATATTAGCCAATCATTTCCCTAAAGGTCCTATACGGTGCTTTAATGCATCATGTTGTATGAGTCGAACATCCTGTATTAGCCAAGCAGTTCCATAAAGGGCCTGTACTGCACTGTAATGCTCCATGTTCTATCTGTCTAACTTCCTTCATTAGCCAAGCATGTACATGAAGGACCTGTACTGTGCTGTAATGTTCTCTGTTGTATGAGTCTTACATCCTTTATTAGCCAATCATTTCCCTGAAGGTCCTGTATGGTGCTTTAATGCTCCATGTTGTATGAGCCTAACTTCCTGCATTAGCCGAGCGGTTCCATATAGGGCCTCTACGACACTGTAATGATCTATGTTCTCTGAGCCTATGTGGTGTAAAATTCCAAGCAGTGGAATGTGGTGAAACGGTTAAAAATTATGTCCCAATACATGTGTGAATCATAATGTAACACATGTATTGGGCCAAGCAGTGGAATGTGGTATAAAATTATGTCCCAATACATGTGTGAATCTAACCGAAAATGGAAGGTGTCGCTTAGTCCCGTGTGAATCTTATTACACACCTCCCCGTGTGAATCTTCTTATCTGTATGTAACCAGAATGGAATGTGTTTTTTAGCCTTGCTCTGCTGTTATTATCTGTATGTAACCAGAATGGAATGTGTTTTTTAGCCTTGCTCTGCTGTTCACATGAATGTTTATATCTGGAAAAGAGTATATCAGCTGGAAAAGTCTCCAGTTCGGTGAGTCTGCTCCGGGGTTACGTTTAACCGCCGAGCGTGGGTTGTTGGCAACCGCTCTACGAGAACTGACGGCTCCCAGTTCCGGTAACATGTAGAGTGAGTATAAGCCAGACCCGTTGTAAGTATGAGACCTGGTTGTGGCGACGCTGCGGGGAATAAAATGCATATTCTAGCAGACTCGCCTCTTGGTCGTTTGTCCTGTGTCAGACTACTCTCCTACGAACCTGACCCTGAGAATTTTTTAAAACATTTGGCGTAGCCGAGCAGGGTCAATCGCAATTGAGGAGAGATTTTGATACAGAACAATGTTTTGGAAAAAGACTAAGAAACCAGAAGAACAAACTGTGGAGGTCCCGACCGTCCCGGGATGGCATGACGTGGCAGTTTGTTTGAGAAATGGTGGGGGGCGACCGGAGGAACCCCAGGGTCGCTGCTGTCCACCCTTGAGAGGATCCCAGTCCTGCCGAAGAACCCCTTGCCTGGGGTACAGTGGAGGATGTGGGCATGTCCAAAAAGCTGAAGCGGAGTTAACAGAATTGAATGGGATTGAACTGAACTGAACTGAGTGGAACTGAACTGAATTGAACTGAAGTGAATCAAATTGAACGGAACAAAATGGAACTGAGCTAAATTGAATTGAAATGGACGGAACTGAATTTGAACACAATTGAATTGAACTGAACAGACCTGAACTGAGCTGAATTGAATTACACTGAATTGAGTGAACTGAAATTAACTGAAACGAATTGGACTGAATTAAGCATAATGTAACACATGTATTGTGCCAAGCAGTGGAATGTGGTGAAACGGTTAAAAATTATGTCCCAATACATGTGTGAATCTAACCGGAATGGAGGTGTTGCTTAGTCCCGTGTGAATCTTCTTATCTGTATGTAACCAGAATGGAATGTGTTTTTCTGCTGTTCACATGAATGTTTATATCTGGAAAAGAGTATATCAGCCGGAAAAGTCTCCAGTTCGGTGAGTCTGCTCCGGGGTTACGTTTAACCGCCGAGCGTGGGTTGTTGGCAACCGCTCTACGAGAACTGACGGCTCCCAGTTTTGGTAACATGTAGAGTGAGTATAAGCCAGACCCGTTCTGGCGACGCTGCGGGGAATAAAATGCCCATATTCTAGCAGACTCGCCTCTTGGTCGTTTGTTCTGTGTCAGACTACTCTCCTACGAACCTGACCTTGAGAATTTTTTAAAACAGCCTACCATCCTTTATTAGACGAGCGGTTCCATAAAGGGTCTGTACTGTGCTGTAATGCCCCATGTTCATTGAGTCTAACTTCCTTTATTAGGCGAGCGGTTCCATAGACAGCCTGTACACTGCTGTAATGTTCTATATTGTATTAGTCTAACTTGGTTTATTAGCCAAGCGGTTCCATAAAGGGCCTGTATTGCGCTGTAATGTTCTACTTTATATTAGTCTAACTTCCTTTAACAGCCAAGCAGTTGCATAAAGGGCCTGTCCTGCGCTGTAACGCCCCATGTTCAATGAGTCTAAGTTCCTTTATTAGCCAAGCAATTCCATAAAGGTCCTGTACTGCGCTGTAATGTTCCATGTTGTATGAGTCTTATTTTCTTTATTAGCCAAGCGGTTCCATAAAGGGCCTGTATTGCGCTGTAATGTTCTATTTTATATTCGTCTAACTTACTTTAACAGCCAAGCATAAAGAACCTGTACTACACTGTAATGTTCTACATGGTATGAGTCTAAGGTCCGTTATTAGCCGAGTGGTTCCATAAACGGCCTGTACTGCCTTGTGATGTGCTATGATCTATGAGTCAAACTTCTTTTATTAGCCCTGGGGTTCC
Source organism: Chiloscyllium plagiosum (assembly GCF_004010195.1). Lineage (NCBI taxonomy): Eukaryota > Metazoa > Chordata > Chondrichthyes > Orectolobiformes > Hemiscylliidae > Chiloscyllium > Chiloscyllium plagiosum. The sequence goes on from NC_057733.1 coordinate 195,019, forward strand.
AGAAAGGGCTGTACTGCGCTGTAATGTTCTATGTTGTATTTGTCTAATGTCCGGTATTAGCCCAGTGGTTCCATAATGGGCCTGTACTGTGCTGTAATGCTATGTGTTCTATGAGTCTAACTTACTTTATCAGACGAGTGGTTCCATAAAGGGCCTGTACTGCGCTGTTCCATGACTCTAACTTCCTTTATTAGCTGAGTGGTTCCTTAAAGGACTTGTACTGCGCTGTAATGCTGTATGTTGTATCGGTCTAATGTCTGGTATTAGCCGAGCGGTTCCCTAAACGACCTGTACTGCGCTGTAATGCTGTATGTTCTCTGAGTCTACTGCCTTTATTAGCCGAGCGCATCCATAAAGGGCCTGTACTGCGCTGTAATGCGGTTGTTCTTTGACTCTGACTTCCTTTATTAGCCGAGCGGTTCCATAAAGCACCTGTACTCACTGTAATGTTCTATGTCGTATTGGTCTAATGAGCGGTATTAGCCGAGTGGTTCCAAAAAAGGGCCAGCACTGCGCTGTAATGTTCTATGTTGTATTGTTCTAATGTCCAGTATTAGCCGAGTGGTTCCATAAAGAGCCTGTACTGTGCTGTAATGCTCCATGTTCTATCAGTCTAACTTCCTTCATTAGCCAAGCATGTACATGAAGGACCTGTACTGTGCTGTAATGTTCTATGTTGTATGAGTCTTACTTCCTTTATTAGCCAATCATTTCCATGAAGGTCCTGTACGGTGCTATAATGTATGAGTCAAACAACCTGTATTAGCCAAGCAGTTCCATAAAGGGCCAGTACTGCGCTGTAATGCCCCATGTTCAAATGAGTCTAACTTCCTTTATTAGGCGAGTGGTTCCATTGACGGCCTGTACTGCGCTGTAATATTCCATGTTGTATTGGTCTAATGCCCGGTATTAGCCGTGTGGTTCCATAAAGAGCCCGTACTTCGCTGTAATGCTGTATGTTCTCTGAGTCTAACTTGCTTTATTAACTGAGCCATTCCAAAATGGGCCTGTGTTGAGCTGTAACGTTCTATGAGTCTAACTTCCTTTTTTATCCAAGCGGTTCCATAAATAACCTGTTCAATGAGTCTAATTGCCTTTCGAAGTTGAGCGATTCCACAAAGGGCCTGTACTGCACTGAAATGCTCTATGTTCTATGAGTCTAACTTCCATTATTAGCCAAGCATTTCCATAAAGGGTCTGTACTGCGTTGTGATGTTCACTAGCCATGCGAGTCCACAAAAGAGCCAGTACTGCACTGTGATGCTCCATGTTCTATAAATCTAACTTCCTGTATTAACTGTGCGGATCCATAAAGGGCCTGTACTGAGCTGTAATGCTCCATGTTCTATCAGTCTAACTTTCATTACGAAGCAAGCTGTTCCATATAGGGCCTACTGTGCTGAAATGTACTATGTTGGATTAGTCTAGTGTCCATTATTAACTGAGTGGTTCCACAAAGGGCCTGTACTGCGCTGTAATGTTCTATGTTCGATGAGTCTTACTTCCATTATTAGCCAAGCATTTCCATAAAGGGCCTGTACTGCGTTGTGATGTCCTATGTTGTATTAGTCTAACTTCATTCATTAGCCATGTGGGTCCACAAAAGAGCTGTAATGCTCCATGTTCTATGAGTCTAACTTCCTGTATTAGCCGAGCGGATCCATAAAGGGCCTGTACTGAGCTGTAATGGTCCATGTTCTATCAGTCTTACTTCCTTTATTAGCCAATCATTTCCATAAAGGTCCTGTACTGTGCTTTAATGCTCCATGTTGTATGAGCCTAACTTCCTGCATTAGCCGAGCGGTTCCATACAGGGCCTATACTACACTGTAATGATCTATGTTCTCTGAGACTACAATTCTTTATTAGTCGAGCAGTTCCATAAAGGGCCTGTACTGCGCTGTAATGTTCTATTTTGAATTAGTCTAATTTACGTTAACAGCCGAGCCTTTCCATAATGGGCCTGTACTAGGCTGTGATGTTTTATTAACTGAGCCGTTCCAAAATGGGCCTGTGTTGTGCTGTAACGTTCTATGAGTCTAACTTCCTTTTTTATCCAAGCGGTTCCATAAATAACCTGTTCAATGAGTCTAATTGCCTTTAGAAGTCGAGCGATTCCACAAAGGACCTGTACTGCGCTGTAATGCCCATGTTCAAGAGTCTAACTTCCTTTTTTCAGCTTGTGGTTCCACTGACAGATTGAACATTGCTGTTGTATTATTCTAACTTCGTTTATGAGCCGATCGATTCCATAAAGGGCCTGTACTGCGCTGTAATGTACTCTTTTGTATTATTCTATCTTCCTTTAACAGCCAAGCAATTGCATAAAAGGCCTGTCCTGCATTGTAATGTTCTATGTTGTATTAGTCTAACTTCATTTATTAGCCAAGCGGTTCCACAAAGAGCCTGTACTGCGCTGTACTGCTCCATGTACTATCAGTCTAACTTCCTTTATAAGCCAAACATTTCCATAAATGTCCTGTAATGCACTGTAATGTTCTATGTTGTATGAGTCTTACTTCCTTTATTAGCCAATCATTTCCATAAAGGCCTTGCTTTAATGCTCCACGTTGTATGAGTCTTGGTTCCTGTATTAGCCGAGTGATTCCATATAGGGCCTGCACTGCACTATAATGTTCTATATTGAATTAGTCTAACTTACTTTAACAGCCGAGCCGTCCCATAATGGGCCCGTACTGCGCTGTAATGTACCACGTTGTATTAGTCTAACTTCGTTTATAAGATAGAAGACAGAGGATGGTAGTGGAGGCCTGTGACCAGTGGAGTGTCACAAGGATCGGTGCTGGGCCCTCTACTTTTTTCCATTTACGTAAATGATTTGGATGCAAGCACAAGAGGTACAGTTAGTAAATTTGCGGATGTCACCAAAATTGGAGGTGTAGTGGACAGCGAAGAGAGTTACCTCAGATTACAACGGGATCTGGACCAGATGGACCAATGTGTTGAGAAGTGTCAGATGGAGTTTAATTCAGATAAATGTCAGGTGCTGCATTTTGGGAAAGCAAATCTGAGTAGGACTTATACACTTAATGGTAAGATCCTAGGGAGTGTTGCTGAACAAAGAGACCTTGGAGTGCAGGTTCGTAGCGCCTTGAAAGTGGAGTTGCAGGTAGATAGGATAGTGAAGAAGGTGTTTGGTATGCTTTCCTTTATTGGTCAGAGTATTGAGTACAGAGGTTGGGAGGTCATGTTGCGGCTGTACAGTGTGTTGGTTACGCCACTCTTGAAATATTGCGTGCAATTCTGGTCTCCTTCCTATCGGAAAGATGTTGTGAGACTTGAAAGGGTTCAGAAAAGATTTACAAGGATGTTGCCAGGCTTGGAGGATCTGAGCTACATGGAGCTGCTGAACAGGCTGGGGCTGTTTTCCCTGGAGCATCGGAGGCTGAGTGGTGGCCTTATAGAGTTTTACAAAATTATGAGGGGCATGGATAGGATAAATAGATAAAGTCTTTTCCCTGGGGTCGGGGAGTCCAGAACTAGCGGGCATAGGTTTAGGGTGAGAGAGGAAAGATATAAAAGAGACCTAAGGGGCAACTTTTTTACGCAGAGGGTGGTACGTGTATGGAATGAGCTGCCAGAGGATATGGTGGAGGCTGGTACAATTCCAACATTTAAGAGGCATTTGGATGGGTATTTGAATAGGAAGGGTTTGGAGGGATATGGGCCGGGTGCTGGCAGGTGGGACAAGATTGGGTTGGGATATCTGGTCGGCATGGATGGGTTGGATCGAAGGCTCTGTTTCCATGCTGTACATCTCTATGACTCTATGACTCTATGACTCTAAGCCGAGCGCTTCCATAAAGGACCTGTACTGCACTGTAATGTTCTATTTTGTATTATTCTATCTTCCTTTAACTGCCAATCAGTTGCGTAAAGGGCCTGTCCTGCGTTGTAATGTTCTTTGTTATGTTAGTTTAGTCTCCATTAGCATCGAGAGGTTCCATAAAGGGCCTGTACTGCGCTGTAATGCTGTATGTTCTATGAGGCTAACTTCCTTTATTAGCTGAGTGGTTCCATAAAGGACCTGTACTGCGCTGCAATGTTTTATGTTGTATTGGTCTAATGTCCGGTATTAGCCGTGTGATTCCATAAAGAGCCTGTACTGCGCTGTATTGCTGTATGTTCTATGAGTCTAACTTCCTTTATTAACTGAGCCGTTCCAAAATGGGCCTGTGTTGTGCTGTAATGTTCTATGAGTCTAACTTCCTTTTTTATCCAAGCGGTTCCATAAATGATCAGTACTTCCATGTCATGTTCTGCATTGTATTAGTCTAACTTCTTTTATCAGCTGAGCGGTTCCAAGAAGGGCCTGTACTGCGCTGTCATCTTCTATTTTCTATGAGTCTAAATTCCTTATTATCTGAGAGGATCCATAAAGGGTATGTGCTGCGTTGTCATGTTCTTAACTTTCTATGTGTGTAACTTCCTTTATTAGCCGAGCGGTACAATAAGGGGCCTGTGCTGCGCTGTCATATTCTATGTTCTATGAGTCTAACTTCCTTTATTTTCATGTTATTAATATTCTATGTGTCTAACTTTCTTTATTAGCTGAACGGTTCCATAAAGGGCCTGTACTGCGCTGTCATATTCTATGTTTTATTCGTCTAACTACTTTTATTACCTGAGCAGATTCATAATGGTTTTTGTCTGCGCTGTCATGTTCTGTGCTGCATCAGTCTAACTTCTTTTATAGGCCAAGCAGTTCCGTAAAGAGCCTGTACTACACTGTATTACTTTACGTTCTGTGAGATTAACTTCCTTTACTCGCCAATAGATTCCATAAACGGCCTGTATTGCACTGTCAAGTTCTATGTTGTTTCAGTCAAATTTAATTTATCAGCCGAGCAGTTCCATAATAAGGCTGTACTGCGTTGTAATGTTCTATGTTCTGAGCCTAACTTCCTTTATTATCCAAGAAGTTCCACAAAATGGCCTGTGCTGCGCTGTAATGATCTATGTTCTGTGGGTCTAACTTCCTTCATTAGCCGTGCGGTTCTATAAACGCCCTGCACTGCGCTGTCATATTCTATGTTCGATGAGCCGATATTCCTTTATTAGACAAGCGGTTCTATAAAGGTCCTGTACTGCACTGTGATGTGCTATGTTCTATTAGTCTAACTTACTTTATTAGCTGAGTGGTTCCATAAAGGGCCTGTACTGCGCTGTCATATTCTCTGTTCTATGAGCCTATATTCCTTCATTAGCCAAGCAGTTCTATAAAGTGCCTGTACTGCACTGTGTGTGCTATATTCAATGAGCCTAACTTCCTCTTTTAGCCGACAAGATTTCGTAAAGGGCCCGTACTGCGCATTCACAGTCTGAATGTTCTATGTGTGTAACTTTTTTAATTAGCTGAGAAGTTCCATAAAGACTTGTACTGATCTGTAATGTTCAATGTTCAGAGTCAAACTTCATTTATTAGCCAAGCGGTTCCATAAAGGACCTGTACTACAGTGTAATGTTTTACATACTATGAGTCTAAGGTCCGTTATTAGCCGAGTGGTTCCATATTGCCCTGTATTGCCCTGTGATGTGCTATGATCTATGAGTCAAACTTATTTTATTAGCCCTGGGGTTCCTTAAAGGACCTGTACTGCGCTGTAATGTTCTATGTTGTATTTGTCTAACGTCCGGTATTAACCCAGTGGTTCCATAATGGGCCTGCACTGTGCTGTAATGCTGTATGTCCTATGAGTCTAACTTACTTTATCAGATGAGTGGTTCCATAAAGGGCCTGTGCTGCGCTGTTCCATGACTCTAACTTCCTTTATTAGCCGAGTGGCTCCTTAAAGGACTTGTACTGCGCTGTAATGTTGTAACGTTGTATTGGTCTAATGTCTGGTATTAGCCGAGCGGTTCCCTAAATGACCTGTACAACGCTGTAATGCTGTATGTTCTATGAGTCTAACTTCCTTTATTAGCTGAGCGGTTCCATCAAAGGGATGTACTGTGCTGTAATGTTCTATGTTTTATTGGTCTAATGTCCGGTATTAGCTGAGTGGTTCCATAAACGGCCTGTACTGAACCGTTCTATGAGTCTAACTTCCTTTATTAGCCAAGTGGTTCCATAAAGGACCTGTACTGCACTGTAATGATCTGTGTCGTTTTGGTCTAATGAGCGGTAGTAGCCAAGTGGTTCCATACAGGGACTGTACTGCGCAATTCTATGACTCTAACTTCCTTTATTATCCGAGTGGTTCCTTAAAGGGCCTGTGTTGTGCTATAATGCTGTTTGTTCTTTGACTCTGACTTCCTTTATTAGCCGAGCGGTTCCATCAAGGGCCTGAACTGCGCTATAACGTTCTATGCTGTATTGGTCTAATGTCGGTATTAGCCGAGCGGTTCCATAAAGGGCCTGTGCTGCGCTGTTCAATGACTCTGACTTCCTTTATTAGCCGATTGGATCCTTAAAGGGCCTGTACTGCGCTGTAATACTGTTCGTTCTTTGACTCTGACTTCCTTTATTAGCCAAGTGGTTCCATAAAGTCCACTGCACTGTAATGTTCTATGTTGTATTGGTCTAATGTCCAGTATAGGCCAAGTGGTTCCATAAACGACCTGTACTGCATTGTAATGCTGTATGTTCTCTGAATCTAACTTCCTTTATTAGCCGAGCTGTAGTTCTCTACATTATACACAGGTACTGTTGTTCTCTATATTATACATAGGGACTGTTCTCTATATTATACACAGGGACTCATGTTCTCTGCATTATACAAAGTGTTTTTCTATATTTTCACAGGAACTGCTGTTCTCTGTTTTAAACACAGGGACAGCTGTCCCGTTTATTGTACACAGACATTGCTGCTCTCTCTACTACACCCTGCTGTTCTCGAGAATAGACACAACGACTGCTGTAATATATATTATACGGAGTGACTGCTGTTCTCTTTATTTTACACAAAGACTACTGTTCTCTGTGTTATACACAGGCAGTGTTGTTCTCAAAAATAATCACAGGGACTGCTGTTCTCTTTTTTAAAACCAGGGACTGCTGTTCTCTATATTATACACAAGGACTACTGTTCTCTGTTTCGTAAAAAGGTACGGCTGTTGTCTACATTATAAGCAGGTACTGCCGTTGTCTACATTATAAGCAGGTACTGCAGTTCTCTATATTGTACACAGGGACTGCTGTACTCTTTTTTACACACAGGGGCTGCAGTTCTCTATATTATATACATGGACAGCTGTTCTCTGTATTATACATAAGGCCTCATGCTCTCTGTATTAAACACAGCATCTGTCGATCTCTTTTTCACAGACAGGTACTGCTGTTCTCGGTAATATACACAGGGACTGCAGTCCTTTACATTATACAGAGGGACTGTTGTTCCCTATATTGGACACAGCAACTGCTGTTCCCTATATGAGTCACAGGGACTGCTGTTGCCTGTATTATACACCGTGACTGTTGTTCACTATATTATCAACGGGGCCTCATGTTCTCAATATTATATGCAGTGAATGCTGTTCTCTATAATGTATGCAGGGACTGTTATTCTCTATATTATACACAAGGACTGCTGTTCTCTGTTTCGTAAAAAGGTACTGCTGTTCTGTATATTATACACAGATACTGCTGTTCTCTATATTATACACAGGAACTGTTGTTCTCTTCATTAAAGACAAGGATTGCTATTCTCTATATTATACACAGGGACTGCTGTTCTCTATATTAGACACAGGAACTGCTGTTCTCTATATTATACACAGGAACTGCTGTTCTTTATATGATACACATGCACGGCTATTCTCGATAACAGACAGAGGGACTGTTGTTCTCTATATTATACATAGGGACTGTTCTCCATATTATACACAGGGACTCACGTTCTCTGTATTAAACACATGGAAAACTGTTCAGTTTATTGGATACAGAGACTGCTATTCTCTATATATACACTGCTGTTCTCGAGCATAGACATAGCGACTGCTGTAATACATATTATACAGAGTGACTGCTGTTCACTATATTATACACAGGGAGAGCTGTTCAGTTTATTGTATACAGAGACTGCTGTTCTCGAGAATAGACACAGCGACTTCTGTAATATATACATTACGAAGTGACTGCTGTTTTCGATATTATACACAGGGACTGCTGTTCTCTATGTTCTACACAAGGAGTGCCGTCCTCTATATTATACACAGTGACAGTTGTTCTTGTATTAGACACAGGGACTGCTATTCCCAATATGAGACACAGGGACTGCTGTTCTCTATATTAGACACATACACTGCTAATAGACAGAGAGACTGCTGTTCTCTATATTATACATAGGGACTCATGTTCTCTGCATTGTACAAAGTGACTGCTGTTCTCTGTATTAAACACAGGGACAGCTTTTCTGTTTATTGTGTGCAGAGACTGCTGTTCTCTATACTATACCCGTTCATCTCAAGAGTAGACACCTGCACATCTTTGGACTGGGGGAGGAAACCAGAGCACCCGAAGGAAACCCAAACAGACACGGGGAGAATGTGCAAACTTCACACAGACAGTTGCCCAAGGCGGGAATTGAACCGGGCCTCTAGCATTGTGAGGCAGCAGTGCTAACCACTGTGCCACCGTCCCAGGACAGGGACTGCTGTTCTCTGTATTAAACACAGGGACTGCTGTTCTCCATACTATACCCTGCTGTTCTCGGGAACTGTAGACCGCTGAGCCTGAAGTCAGTTGTGGGCAAGTTGTTGGAGGGAATCCTGAGGGATAGGATTTACACGCATCTGGAAAAGCAAGGGCTTATTAGGGTTGGTCAACGTGGCTTTGTGCACGGGAAATCATGTCTCAAAAGCTGGAATGAGTTTTTTGAAAAGCAACAAAGAGGATTGATGTAGGCTTTGACAAGCCTACATCATGGTGGACTGGTCAGCAAAATTAGGTCACAAGGAATACAGGGAAATCTTGCCATTTGGATACACAACTGTCTTGAAAGTAGAAGACAGATGGTGGTGGTGGTGGAAGCTTGCTTTTCAGACTGAAGCCCTGTGACCAGTGGGGTGCCACAGGGATTGGTGCTGGGTTCACTGCTTTTTGTCATTTATATAAATTATACAGATGTGACCATAAGAGGTACAGTTAGTAAGTTTGCAGATGAAACCAAAGTTGGAGGTGGAAGGGACAGCGATGAAGGTTACCTCAGACTATGACAGGATCTTGATCAGATGGGCCGATTGGTTGAGGAGTGGCAGATGAAGTGTAATTTAGGTAAATGCACTTTAGAAAGGAAAATCAGGACTGTGTTTATACACTTAATGGTCAGGTCCTGGGGAGTGTCCAATGAGACCTCAGAACATGGTTCATAGTTCCTTGAAAGTGGAGTCGCAGATGGATATGTTAGTGAAGAAGGCATTTGGTATGTTTTCCTTTATGGGACAGAGCATTGAATATGGGAGTTGGGAGGTCATATTGCAGTTGTGCAGCACATTAGTTGCCACTTTTGGATTATTGCATTGCAATTCTGGCTTTCTTCCTCTTCAAAACATGTTGTGAAACTTGAAAGGGTTAGAAAATACATGGGAAGTCAAACCAATTTGAACTTTTAGAAAGAGATTCACTTAACTCACCAAATTTCTAGCCGGTCTGTTTAAGGTGAATTTCTAAGGCAACAAAAGTGTTCAACTTTATCCCAAACTGTAATCCCAGCATTTCAAGCAAACTCTGTCAGTAACATTGCTCACACACAGGTGGAAATCTGTTCCATTGTTTTGAAAATATTGCAAAAGGAGTTGAAGCTTTTTATATGAAATGTGAAGGTGTTGCTGATTGGCTGGGTCATCATTACTGTGGTAATGCAGCAAAAACAGTTAGCTGTCAACCTTAATTCTCAGACCAGATAGGTGGACTGTGATTGGTCAGAGTGTCACCATAGGGATACAGCAGTGTTTGGTTGTCTCCATGATGCCTTTCTTATCAAAGAAGTGCAATGTCTGTTAGGGCCGCACGGTGGCACAGTGGTTAGCACTGCTGCCACACAGAGCCAGAGACCTGGGTTCATTTCCCGCCTCAGGCAACTGACTGTGTGGAGTTTGCAGGTTCTCCCCGTGTCTGCGTGGGTTTGCTCCGGGTGCTCCAGTTTCCTCCCATAGTCCAAAGATGTGCGGGTCAGGTGAATTGGCCATGCTAAATTGCCCGTAGTGTTAGGTAAGGGGTAAATGTACGGGTATGGGTGGGTTGCGCTTCGGCGGGTCAGTGTGGACTTGTTGGGCCGAAGGGCCTGTTTCCACACTGTAATCTAATCTAATCTAATCTAAACATTCCTTTTGCCTGCATGAATCAGGATCCTTCGTAATTATATTTGTTGTTTCTAACTCATGCACAGATGCATCCAGCTGTTGATCTTGAATTGGTTTCCAGTTGCACCCTTGGCATTGGTCAGATTATTCAATTAATGATTTCCAAAGTAGAATCACTTCTAATGAGGCTTACAAGCTTGGGCTGGTTGAGCATGGGCAGCTTGCTGCCAGCAGAGAATGGTCAAATGGACATGTTTTCTGACATGGTCCACCAGTTGTCAGGATGTAGGGCCGACATATCCCGCATCCCAATAGCACCAAAACTCATGGAATGTTATTCATTTGTGATTCACCTGTTGTCCTTGTGTGTGAAGGTGGTAACCTGCCTAATGATGCCAGTGATAGAATTTGTTCTCACGGTTCACTGCTCACACCAAGTATGGTTTACCCGAGACATACAAAATCAATGTCCCTTTTCTTTCCTATCATATGTGTTACTGAGTATGCACAGCCTGAATTATAATCATGTCTAAATGAGTTTTCCACATCACAGTGAAGGATTCCTTCACGATCACGAAGGCTATATTACAGCTACATTCTGAGAGTGACAACATGCCCATGTGCTCTTTCAACATTGCCAGCTTGTTTATCAGTATACAGATCAAATAAACCATTGAAATTCAGACATACCACTTGTGTCTGATTCAATGTTCACCAAACATCATCTCTTTTTTTCCCTTTCTGGTGGCATTGTGGCTTAGTGGTGAATACTTCTGCCTCACAGCGCCAGGAACCTGGGTTCAATTCCAGCCTGTGTGAACATTCTCCCTGTGTCTCTTTGCATATTATCCCAAGGTCTGCATGGGTTTCCTCCTACAATCCAAAGATGTGCAGGTTAGGTGAATTGGCCATGCTAAATTGCCCATAGTGTTCAGGGTTGTGCAGGTTAGGTGCATTATTCTGGGATAAATGTAGAGTATTAGGAGAATGGGTCTGGGTGACTTACTCTCTGGAGGATCAGTGTGGATATCTTGGGCCAAAGGGCCTGTTTCCACATTGTAGGGAGTCTATAATACACATGAACTTAGTACCTTGCGTAGTTGACTTCCGTTCCAATAACAATGTGTATGACCAAATAGATGGTGTTACCATGGGATATTCTTGAGGAAAAACTCTTCCTAACATCTTTATTGGTAACTATGTAAAACACATCCTTGATGGCATAATACCGAGCCTCTATCTGCTTGCATATTTTCAACATGTAGGTGACATGTTTGCGATATTTGAATCTGCATTGAAGAGTTTCTTTATAAAGCTCGATGATCGCCACCTGATGCTAAAATTCACCACTGAAATTCACCCTTTCCTTGATACATTCATTGAGAAATCTGCCAAATTGGTTTTAAACTCCGATTACTGAAAGCCTACATTCACTGGTCAGCATACATGTTAGGATTCCCACAGTCCCCCAGGATCAACTTGTGGGGACCTTCATGAATACAGTCCTCAACATCCTCTCACTGTGTGGACTTGATGCTGAGATAGAGCCGATCAAAACTAGTTCTTGTGATAACAGATTCCCAGGTGAAATCATCACTCATTGCAAATCATAAAAACTGATGAAAGGGCCTGTTTCCACCACTTCGACACTGAACAATGCCTTATCAAGTTCATTATCTGGGAAGGGAAATGTCACAGAATCATAGAGTCATCATGTCCTACAGCATAAAGACAGCACCTTCGGCCCATACTGGTCTAGGATAATCAGAAAATTACATCCACGCTAATCTAATTTCCTTGCAATTGGCCCATATTTGTTCTCCACGTATTTGTTGAAATGCCTTTTAAATGTTGTCAATGTACCCGCCTCAAACACTTCTACTGGTCATTTATTCCATATACGTACTACCCTCTGTATAAAAATGTTTCCTCTCAGGTTCCCTTTTATTTTTTTCCCCTTTAACCTTAAATTGATGCCCTCTACTCCTCGATTTCGCATCCCTGGGAAACAGACTGAGTTAATTCATCCCATCCATGCCTCTCATGATGTTACACACTTCTATAAGATCCCCCTCAGTCTCCTGCACTCTACAGAAAACAGCCCTCGTTTGTCCAATGTCTCCCCATAAACTCCTTCCCTTGAATCCTGGAACATCTTTGTAAATTTCCTCTGCATTCTTTCCAGTTTAATACCATCCTTCCTATAGCAAGGTTATCAAAACTGAACACAATATTCCAAGTATGACCTCACCAACGTCCTGTAAAAGTGCAAAATAACTTTCCAACTTCTCTACTCAATGCCCTGACTAATGAAGGCCCGTGTTCCCAAAGCTTTCTTCATTGGCATCTCAAACTGTGATTCCAATTTGAAAGAATCGTGCACCTGAACTCCATGATCCCGTTGTTCCACTACAAACCTTAAGACCATGAAACTCCGACCTTGTTTTGATTTTTTTTCAAAATACAAGACCTCACACATATCTGTGTTAAACTCCATTTGCCATTTCTTGGCCCACTTCCCCAGCTGATCGAGGTCCTACTGCAATTTTTGATAACCATCCTCAATTTCTACGATACTGCCTATTTCAGTATCATCTGCAAACTTACTAATCATGCTTTATAGATTCTCATCCTATTTATTGAAATCGATAGCAAATGACAATGAGCTGAACACTCCACAGGCCTCTAGTCTGACAAACATCCTTTCACTATTACCCTCTGCTTCCTACCATCAAGCCAATTGTGTATCCAATTTGACAGATCCCGCTACATTACATGCGATCTAACCTTCCAGAGCCACCTACCATGTGGAACCTTACCAAAGATCTTTCTGAAATCCATATACCGACCTGCCCTCATCAATCTTCCTGGTCACTTCATCAAAGATCTCTAACAAATTTCTGAGGCATGACCTCCCACTCACAAAGCCATTCTGACTATTCCTAATCAAACCATATCTTTCCCAAAGCCTCTCAGGATCTTCTCAAGTACCTTACCACAGATGTTCAGCTCACAGGTCTATCGTTGCAAGGTTTCTCTTTGCAGCCCTTCTTGAATAAGGACAGAACATTCACTACCTTCAAGTCTTCCGGGACCTTACCTGTGGGTAACAATAATGGAAATCCATCAGCCAGGGCCCCCACAATTTCTTCTCTAGCCTCTTACAGGAAGGCATCCCAAACATTTGTACTCCAGCAGAATTGTACTCCAGCACAATCTGTAACCTCATGGTCAGGCATATCCTGGGCGGCATTGTGGCATCTGGGTGGCACGGTGGCACAGTGGTTAGCACTGCTGCCTCACAGCGCCGGAGACCCGGGTTCAATTCCTGCCTCAGGCGACTGACTGTGTGGAGTTTGCACGTTCTCCCCGTGTCTGCGTGGGTTTTCTCCGGGTGCTCCGGTTTCCTCCCACAGTCCAAAGATGTGCACGTCAGGTGAATTGGCCATGCTAAATTGCCTGTAGTGTTAGGTAAGGGGTAAATGTAGGGGTATGGGTGGGTTGCGCTTCGGCGGGTCAGTGTGGACTTGTTGGGCCGAAGGGCCTGTTTCCACACTGTAATGTAATCTAATCTAATCTAATCCCCCACTCAATCATTTCCCACTCAATCATTTCATTCATGAAGTTGCTAATAAGAAACATCTGTGGGATTGTTGGAATCCTAACATGTACGCCAACCAATGAATAGGAGTTCAGAAATAATTTGGCTGATTTTTCAAAGAATACATCAAGGAAAGGGTACTCAATTTCAGTGGTACACGTCAGCATAAGATGGAGATAATAGAGCTTTATAAAGAAATTATTTAATGCAGATTCAAATATCGCAAACATATCACCTACATGTTGGAAATATGCAAGGGATAGAAACTAATTATCATATCATCAAAGATGTGTTATGCATGGTTACCAACAAAGATGTTAGGAAAAGCTTGACCTCGAGAACATCCCAGGGTAATACCATCTATTTGAGCAGACATGTTGTCATTGGAATCGAAGTCAACTACCCAAGGTGCTCAATTCATGATTTTAATGAACTCAGAAACAGGTGGTACACTTAGATTTCAATGGCTTATTTGATATGTATGCTGATAAATAAGCTGGCAATATTGGTATGTTGGCACATGGGTATGCTATCGCTCTCAATATGTGTCTCTTATATGGTCCGAGTGAATGTGAAGGAATCCTTCACTTTACATGTGGAAAACTCATTTAGACTTGATTGTAACAGTTTCACAAAACATTCAGCCAATTCAGGCTGTGCAGACTCAGTCATAGATATGATAGGATGAATAAAACACATCATTTTTGTGAGTCTAGGGTAACACATACTTAGTGGGTGCAGTGAACTATGAGAACAAATTCTATGATATACATCATCAGGCAGGTTACCACCTTTACACAAGTCTAACAAGTGATTCACAAATGATTAACATGACACATGGTTTGGTGCTGGTGGGATGATAAATATGTAGGCCCTATATCCTGACTGGTGGACCACCAGTCCATGATTGTAATCCTCATTAGAAATTATTCTGCTTTGGTAATCATTTATTAAATATTCTGAAATATGCTAAGAGTTAAACTGGAAACCAATTCAAGATCAACAGCTGAGATGACAGCGTGATGCATTTGTGCATGAGTTAGAAGTAACAAATACAATTACGCAGGACCCTGGTTCATGTAGGCAAAAGGAGTTTTTACAGACATGGCACTTGTTTGAAAGGAAAGGCATCATGATGACAACCAAACTCTGTTGTATCCCTATGATGACACCCTGACCAATCAGAGTCCACCTATCTGGTCTGAGAATTAAGATTGACAACTAAATGTTTTTGCTGCATCCCCATTGTAATGATGAGCAAGCCAATCAGCATTATCTGCCTATTCTGTGTAAAAAGCTTCAACTCCTTTTTAAAAATATGGAACTGATTTCTACCTATGTAGGCAACATTGCACGCACAGTTTTATGAAAAAATACTGGGATTACAGTTTGGGATACAGTTGATCACCTTTGTTGCATCAGAATTTCATCTTAAACAGAGGGGCTAGAAATTTGGTGAGTTGAGTAAATTTGTTTGAATTTAAGGCATAACAGTTCAGATTTAACAAACATTCATGAATGCACAAAATCCATCCACTCTTCAGCCCAGTATTGAAAGATGTCCTTTTAAGAAATCACTACAATTACAGGAATACTGATAAGGTAATTGTTACGTTAAAATACACAGAGGAAACAACCAGTTTCTTATTCAACAACAAAATTATTCCATATAAATTCTGCAATTTACACTACACAGGACCTCAAGTAATAATCGTTGTAGTGTTACAGTGCAGAAGGAGGCATTTTGGCCCATCAGCTTGTTAAATGTTCCCTTTTTTTATTCATTTGTGGGATGAAGGCATTGCTGGCTCGGCCAGCATTTATTGTCCATCCCTAATAGCCCAAAGAGCAGTTAAGAGTCCACCATGTTGCTGTTGGTTTGGAGAAACATGGAGGCCAGACCAGGTAAAGATGCCAGTTTCCTTTCCTGAAAGACATTAATGAACAAATTGTTTTTTCCAACAATCGGCAATGGATTCATGGCCATCTTTACTCACATGCTTGCAGATTTTGCTAGAATTCAAATTCCACCATCTGCCATGGCAGGATTTGAAATTGGGTCGAGAATGTGGTGCTGGAAAAGCACAGCAGGTCAGGCAGTATCTGAGGAGCAGCAGAATCAATGTTTCAGGCAAAAGCCCCTCATAATAAATAAGGCTGTGAGCTAAAGGGGTGGTGAGATAAAATTGGGATTAAATGTGAAATTCAGTCCCCAGCACATTACCTGGGTCTCTGGATTAACAATCCAGCAATAACTCCACTCTGCCATCAGCTGGCTTGCAATATTAGATTGCAAAGAATAGCATTTACTGTCTATATTGGAGTGAACAGCAGTGCATATTATAGAGAACAACAATTACTGTGTGTGCTACGCAGCAATTTCTGAGGATATGAAACAAAACAGAAGCCCTTGTACATATTACGGAGAATAGCATTCCTTGTCAGTATTAGAGAGAATAACAGTTCTTGGGCATATTGCAGACAACATTAGATCCTCTGTATTTCCAGAGAACAGCAGTCCCTCTGTGTAATTACAGAGAAGACCAGTCCCTGTGTATATTACAGAGAACAACAGTTTCTGTGTTTCTTGCAGAGAACAGCTGGCCCGGTGTAAATTGCAGAGAACATCTGTCCTGGGAATGTTGTAGAGAATAGCAATTCCTGACAATAAAACAGAGAACAGCAGTGCTTGTCTGCATCGCTTAGATCTGCAGTCCCTATCTATATGATAGAGAAGAACAGTCCCTCTCTATATTGTAGTGTATACCCAAGAGAACAGCAATCCCTGTGTATAGAAAACTGAAAAGCAGTCTCTGTATATGTGAACCTGAACAGCAATCCCTGTGTATATTACAAAGAAGGGCAGTCCCAGTAGATATTAAAAAAGAATAGCAGTTCCCGTGTATATTGCAGACAGCAGTAGTTCCTGTGTGTATTGCAGACATAAGTAGCCCCTGTGCCTATTCTGCATGTAAGGTTTGCCCCTTAGGTCTCTTTTATATCTTTCCCCTCTCACCCTAATCCTTTGCCTCTTGTTCTGGACTCCCCCAACCCAGAGAAAAAACTTTGTCTATTTACCCTATCCATGCCCCTCATAATTGTGTAAACCTCTCTAAGGTTATCCCTGAGCTTCCAATGCTCCAGGGAAAACAGCCCCAGCCTGTTCAGTCTCTCCCTATAGCTCTAATGTTGCAACCCGAGCAACATCCTTGTAAATCTTTTCTGAACCCTTTCAGGTTTCACGATTTGGAGATGGGGTGTACAAAGTTAAAAATCACACAATACCAGGTTATAGTCCAACAGGTTTAATTGGAAGCACACTAGCTTTCGGAGCGATGCTCCTTCATCAGGTGATAGTGGAGAGCTGTACCAATGTTCTGTACAGCCGCAACATGACCTCCCAACTCCTCTACTCAATACTCTTACCAGTAAAGGGAAACATACTTCTTCACTATCTACCTGTGACACAACTTTCAAGGAGCTATAAACCTGCACTGCAAGGTCTTTTTGTTCAGCAACACTCCCTAGGATCTTACCATTAGGTGTATAACTCCTGCTAAAATTTGCTTTCCCAAAACGCAGCACATCGCATTTATCTGAATTAAACTCCATCTGCCACTTCTCAGCCCATTGACCCATCTGATCAAGATCCTGTTGTAATCTGAGGTAATCTTCTTCGCTGTCCACTACACCTCCAATTTTGGTGTCATTTGCAAACTTACTAACTATACCTCTTATGCTCACACCCAAATCACTTGTATAAATGATGAAAAGTAGTGGGCCCAGCACGATCCTTGTGGCACTCCACTGGTCATAGGCCTCAGTCTGAAAAACAACCCTTCACCACCACCCTCTTCTATTTTTTAGCCAGTTCTGTATCCAAATGGCTAGTTCTCCATATATTCCGTGAGATCTAACCTTACTAGCAGTCTCCCATGGGGAACCTTGTCAAAAGCCTTACTCAAATCCATATAGATCACATCTACTACTCTGCCCTCATCAGTCCTCTTCATGATTTGTTTAAGAAAGGTTGTGAGGAGAAATTGTGGAACGATGGATCTGAGTCTTCCTTCATCAGGAATAGAGGCAGAGTGCCTGCAGGGTGGAGAGATAAATGAGAGGGCTTTTGCCTGAAATGTCGATTTTCCTGCTCCTCGGATGCTGCCTCAACTGTTGTGCTTTTCCAGCACCACTCTAACCCACAATTATATAAGACACACACCTGGAATATTGTGAGAACACACCTGGAATATTGTGTCCTGTTTAGGTCTCCTTACTTGAGGAAGGGTGTGATGACACTGGAGACAGTTCACAGGAGGTTCATCAGGTTGATTATAAGGATGAAAGGCCATTGTCAGAGCAGCGGGGAATAACTAGGGTTTCTACTCACTGGATTTCAGAAGAATGAGGGTGGGGGGAATCTGATTGAGGTATATAAAATGTGAAAAGCAATTGATAAGGTGGACGTTGAACAGATAGTCCCCATTGTGGGACAGTCTCAAACAAGAGGTCATAAATATAGAGTGACAGGAAGTAGGTTCAAAATTGAGATGAAGAGAAATTATGTCTCCCAAGGGGTTGTGGATTGGTGGAACTGACTACCCTGGAGTGCTGTAGAGGTAGAATCAATCAACAGATTTCGGAACGAAGTGAGTAAGTTTCTGATGAAAAGTGGGAGCAGTCAGGAAAGTAGACTTGAGACCAGGATAAGATCAGCCATGATCACATTAAATAATGGAGCAGGCTTGTAGGGCTTAATTGCCTACTCGAGCTCCTATTTCTACGTTCCTATATTCCTAAATATGCACTTGTCCTTCGTATCTTTCATTATGACCTCCCTACTTACTCTGGTGGGCAGTAATGCTCAGAGCACCGAGCAGCAGCAGCAGTATAAAATTAACTGATGTCATATATCAGTGGGATTCTCAGCTGTTGTCTACTTTTGCTAACGGCCAGCTGACATGCTAACATGCTGGACTGATATTAGGAAAGCATCATTATGTTCACACCACAATAGCAGAAATAATCAGAGTTTTCCTTTTTAACAAAACATTATGAAAAGCTTCTGTGTAAGTCTACAATAGCACCTTATTTAAAGTTTCTCATTCAGATCACATTGCTTGAATAACTTTGATATATTACCATCACTTTGCCTGGAGCATGACTTGTTTTGTTGCAATTTTATTGTTGTGGTATATTGTTGGAGATGATTATAAAAGATAGGATTTATTGACATTTTAGATTAGATTACTTACAGTGTGGAAACAGGCCCTTCGGCCCAACAAGTCCACACCACCCCGCCACACCATCCAATATCCTTGGATGCTGCCTGAACTGCTGTGCTTTTCCAGCACCACTCTAATCCAGAATCTAGTTTCTAGCATCTGCAGTCATTGTTTTTACCTAGTTGATTTTAACCCTACTGAAAATCCTCTTGCAAGGATGCCTGCCTTGAAGAAGTTTTCCTCCTCTCTCTACAAGAATCTCAGGGAGTCTCTCTCTCACTGCAACTCCCAGGTAATTTCTTCTGCCCTAAAGCTCTTCAACCACGTCCTGAAACAGACTTGCTACCACAGCCACATTTGCTTTGTCAGTGCCTGCCTCCGTAACCAACTCATTCCACATGGATTTCGGACCACCTTTAAACCAGCAGAGTTCAGATCTGAACAGGACAAACATCTCTCATTTATCTCTCTACCCTGCAGGCACTTTGCCTCTATTTCTGATGAAGGGCTTTTGCCCGAAATGTCGATTCTCCTGCTCTTCAGCTGCTGCCTGAACTGCTGTGCTTTTTTAGCACCACTCTAATCCAGAATCTGGTTTCCAGCATCTGCAGTCATTGTTTTTACCTTATGTAATTGTAACAAAACTCCTTTACTTTTATAATCCAGTCATTTTACAATAACTGTATTTGCCTTTCTTATTATACGCTGCATCTACATGCCCACTTTCCGCGATTCATGCACAAAGATGCCCAGATCCCTCTGCACTGATGGATATTGAATCTGTTTTTATTTAAATATGAATTTGTCCTTTTATATTTCCAGCCAAAATGCATAACATCATACTCATCCACATTAAAGTCCATTTGCCAGACTGCGGCCCAATCTCCCAGTTTATCAATATCTAACTATAAACTCTTTATTCCTCTTCACTGCCTGCTTTTCCTCCTATCTTAGTATTATCTGTGAATTTTGCTGTTATGTTCTGTCCCTGCTTGGAGATCATTAGCATAGATTGTGAATAGTTGTGATCCGATAACTGCTGCACCCCACAATTTACAGTTTGCCATCCAGAGAAGGGCTCATTTATCCTGACCCTCTGCTTTCTGTCAGTCAGCCAATCCTCTATCCCAGTCAATACACCACCCTTAACTCCTGGAATCTAACCTTCTAGATCAATCTTTTTATGTGAAACCTGGTGTACTGCCTCCTGGAAATCTAGATATAACATATCCATTGGATCCCCATTGTCAACCATGCCTAATTTGAACCGAAATGCAAATAAGGAATTCACATTGTTACCATTGCAAGTAGGTAAAATATAAATTTAGGAGTGACCCATTTGTATTTCCAATGGCAAACTGTAATGGAAAGAGCTTCCACATCCCACAAAAGACCGGTATTGTGTGGGTTTTCAGTATGTGTGTCACAAATTACACAAAAGCTAAACTATTGATTGGAATTCCATTGTCTGATCCGAAACCTGTGATTTTGATTAACTGAAATGATGTTGAAAAGGAAACAAAAAGCATTGATTTAACGTGGCTACAGGCATCACCTGACCACACAGATTGGTCAGGTTTCCTGAAGCCACGTGGATTACACAAAAGACTAACCTGAGCTAAAATTAAAATGAACTAGCCATAAAATCCACTCCATGAAGGTCTTCAGCTTCAATCTGAATTGTACCATCATGGACAGATTATATAAGTGAGCTGCTATTTGAAGAAATTCTCACTGTGGCAGAAGGAGAGACGGGTTTTTAATTGCAAAACTGGAACAGGCTCAGAATGATTCTCTCTCTTTCTCTCTGTCCCTCATGAAGAACAGCCCAGTGACAATACTGGCTGGAAAGAAGCACCAGGAAGCTAAGAACTCAAAAGGTAATGGCCATATTCTTCACTATGAACAATTCTAGGTACCACCTAACCAACAGTGATTTCAAGCTAAACATTTATGACTTAAGGATATTCAAATGACATATTTTGTTGCAAAAATATTTCTAGCTGTGGGGGTCAACCTGTGCTACAGAACAGCAGAGACTTGGAAAATAATGTCAGTTGTTATCTCATTGGGTTTTATATTAAGAACACTCCCATGCTGACAGTGAGGCTCACTCAGGAATGACTAATCATGCAATCTGCCCTATTCAATGTGCTCTCACCTATAGACACCATTCCGTGCCAACAAAATGAGGTTCTACCACTTGCCTTTTGCCTTGTGTTCTCATTCTGCTTACACACCCACATCAATCTGAACAAAGCATGGGAAGTCTTTAAGTCATATGTAATGCTTCACATTTCAGCTGCTACCCACACCCCCAGTAGACGTATTGACGATCCGCGGGCAGTGATCGGTGGGTTCATGTGTGAAGTGGTGATATGAGCCAATGCAGTGACTTTATTTTGCTGGAGGATAGCTTATGCTTATTTCCTTACCTGTACCCAGCACAAATTCTTACAAAAAAATCACACAGGCAGAAGAAGCAGGTTAAATTCTTTATAAACACGCAGGTGGCATGAATAACGAAAATGGAACATTCTGGTGACTGCTACTCATTAAGAACTCAGAGGAGAAAGATGGCGGCCCTGAAGACTATTTCTCACATGAACTTAGGATTCAATTAAAACCAGGGCCAGTGCTGAGAGGTGCAATGGCACGGAAGTCTCCCTGTAAATGGGAGTGAACGTCACTCTAAACCTCTGACTTCGAGTTCTGGACTCCCTCAGCCCAGGGAAAAGACCTCGCCTATTTATCCTATCCATGATTTGGAGATGCCAGTGTTGGACTGGCGGGGACAAACTTAAAAGTTGCACAACACCAGGTTTATTTGGAAGCACTAGCCTCTTCATCAGGTCGTTGACCTTATAAACCTCTGTCAGGCCATCCCTCAGCCTCTGACGCTCCAGAGAAAACAATCCCCAGCCGATTCAACCTTTCTCTCTCTTGCTCAAACCATCCAACCCTGGCAACAGCCTTGTAAATCTTTTCTGAACCCTTTCAAGTTTCACAACATCCTACCAATAAGAAGGAGATCAGAATCGCACGCAATATTCCAAAAGTGGCCTAACCAATGAACTGTACAGCCACAATATGACCTCCCAACTCCTATATTCAATGCTCTGACCAATAAAGGAACGTATGCCAAACACCTTCTTCACCCTCCTGTCTACCTGTGATTCGACTTTCCAGGAGCTATGAACCCGCACTTCAAGGTCTCTTTATTCAGCAACACTCCCTAGGATCTTTCCATTAAGTGTATAAGTCCTGATCTGATTTGCTTTTCCAAAATGCAGCACTGCACATTTATCTAAATGAAACTCCATCTGCCACTCCTCAGCCCATTGGCCCATCTCATCAAGATCCCATTGTACTCTGAAGTAACTCTTTCGCTGTTCAATACACCTTCAAGTTTGGTGTCACCTGCAAACTTACTGACTCTTCCTTTTGTGTTCACATCCAAATCACTTATATAAATGATGAATTATTGCAAAGATCAAGAGTTTGTCAATGTGTGGAACCCCAGGAGATGGCTGAGATACTAAATGAATACCTAACGTCAGTTTTTTTCACTGTGGAGAAAGTAATGGAGTCCAGAGAATGCATGAAATGAACTTGAATGTTTTAAAGTCACTTCACGTTGCAGAAGAAAAAGTTCAGGAGGTCTTAGAGAATATAGCTCCAGGACCTGATCTCTTGCATCCCAGAAACTTGTGGGGAATAAGGGAGGAAATTGAAGCCCTTTGCAGAAAGATTTACATCATCTGTAACTATGGGAGAGGTGCCTGATGACTGGAGGATGGTTCATGTACATTTAGAGTCAAAGAGATGTACAGCACAGAAACAGACCCTTCGGTCCAACCCGTCCATGCCGACCAGATGTCCCAACCAATCTAGTCCCACCTGCCAGCACCCGGTCCATATCCCTCCAAACCCTCCCTCTTCATATACCCATCCAGATGCCTTTTAAATGTTTCAATTGTACTCACCTCTGCCACTCCCTCTGGCAGCTTATTCCACACACATACCAACATCAGCATGAAAAAGTTGTCCCTTAGGTCTCTTTTGTATCTTTCCCCTCTCACCTTAAACCTATGTCCTCTAGTTCTGAACTCCCCCAACCCAGGGGAAAAACTTTGTCTATTTAACTTATCCATGCCCCTCATAATTGTGTAAACCTCTCTAAGGTTATCCCTCCGTGTCCAACGCTCCAGGGTAACAAGCCCCAGTCTGTTCAGTCTCGCCCTGTAGCTCAAATCCTGCAACCCTTTTAAATATTTTCTGAACCCTTTCAGGTTTCGCAACATCTTTCCAACAGGAAGGAGACCAGAATTGTACCCAATAATTCAACAGTGGCCTAACCAATATCCTGCACAGACGCAAAATGGCCATCCAACTCCTATACTCAATACTCTTACCAATAAAGGAAAACATACCAAACATCTTCTTCACTATCCTATCTACCTGTGACTCCAATTTCAAGGGACTATAAACCTGCACTCCAAGGTCTCTTTGTTCAGCAACACTTTCTAGGACCTTACCATTAGGTGTATAAATCCTGCTAAGATTTGCTTTCCCAAAATGCAGCACCCCACATTTATCTAAATTAACCTCCATCTGCCACTTCTCAGACCATTGGCCCATCTGATCAAGATCCCATTGTAATCTGAGGTAACCTTCTTCGCTGTTCACCACACTTCCAATTTTGGTGTCATGTGCAAACTTATTAACTATTCCTTTTATGCTCACATCCAAATAATTTATATAAATGATGAAAAGTAGTGGACCCAGAACGGTCCTTGTGCCACTCCACTACCTCTGAGCCAGTTCTGTATCCAAGTGGCTAGTTCTCCCTGTATTCCGTGAGATTTGACTTACTAATGGGGAACCTTGTCAAACACCTTACTCAAATCCATATAGATCACACCTACCACTCTGCCCTCATCAGTTCTCTTCATGATTTGTTCAAGAAAGGTTGTGAGGAGAAATTGTGGAACGATGGATCTGAGTCTGCCTTCGGTTGTGGGTATCTTGTTGGAGGTGATAATAAAAGATAGGATTTCTGGACATTTAGAGAGACAAAATTGATGAGGGATAGTCGGCATGGTTTTGAAAGAGGAAAATCACGTCTCACCGATTTGATTAGGTTTTTTGAAGATGTTACCAAAAAGGCTGATGATGGCAGAGCAATGGACCCTGTATATTTGGATTTTAGTAAAACCTTTGATAAGGTTCCGAATGGTAGAACAATCAGCAAAGTTCGGTCACATTGAGCTTGCCAATTGGATTCATAATAGGCTTCCCAGCAGGAGACAGAGAGTAATGGGAAGGGTTGCTTTTCGGACTGGAGGCCTCTGATCAACAGTGTTCTACAGGGATTGGTTTTGGGTCCCCTTTTGTTTATCTTTTATATAAATGATTTGGATGAGAATACACTTAGTAATTTTATGGGTGACACCGGAATTGGTGGCACAATATGCAGTGAAGGAAGTTTTCTAAGATTACAACAGGATCATGATCAATGGACAAATGGACTGTAAGATAGCAGATGGAGTTCAATCTGGATAAATGAGAGGTATTGCATTTTGGTCCAACAAGCAAGGATAGAGCGTATACAATGAATGGCCGGGCTTTGTGTAGTGTTATAGTCCAGGATTGCATGGACTCAATTCTTTAAAGTTTCTGTCACATCCAGACAGGTTAGTGAAGAAGGCATTCGGCATGTTTGTCTTCACTGCTCAGTCCTTTGAGTATAGGAGTTGGGGTGTTATCTGGAGGTTGTACAGAACTCTGATGAGGCCTCTTCTGGAATACTGTGTCCAGTTCTGGGGACACAGTTATAAGAAGGATATCATCAAGCTGGAGGGAGTTCAGAAGATATTTATGAGAATGTTTCTGGAGATGGAAGTTTTGAGTTATGAACAAAAGACTGGATCGGCTGAGACCTTTTTCACTGGAGTTCAGGAATTTGAGAGGTGATATGATAGCAGTTTATAAAATAAGGAGAGATGTGGATAGAGTTGATGGCAGTTGTCTCTTCCTCAAGATGGGGAACTTCAAGACTCGGGGGCACATTTTTCAGGTGAGAGGAGAGAGATTTTAAAAAAGACAAAAGGTAATTTTTTTGATACAGAAGGTGGTTCACATCAGGAAGGAATTTCCTGAGGAAGTGGTCGATGTGGGTACAATACAACATTTCAAAGACATTTGGACGGATGCATGAATAGGAAAGGTTTGAAAGGCTATGGGCCAGCAGCAGCCTGGTGGGAATACTTTAGTTTGGGATTATATTTGGCATGGACTGGTTGGACTGAAGTGTCTGTTTCCATTAAGTTGGGTATTCGGATCGGTCAAATTATTCTATATTATGTTCTTTTATACTTGTTTCATTCAGTAATCTTATAAATAAATTCTGTTTTGTTTAAACCTACGAGTTTTGACCATCTGCATCTCTCCTGGAATATTTGCATTATACCTGCTGAAAAAAACGAACAAAGTTTGAGTCTGGGCTACTTTCCTGAAATGTTTTGAGGGGGTCTGGCCTGGACCATAACACATTTGGAGTAAAATAATTAATCAGGGTTACATACTTCCATGTTCCCAGCTTTCTCTCCCTCATTTCTCCTTCAATCCCAATCTCTCCCATTCCTCATGTCTTCCTCAGAATTCTGAAAGAGTGGAATCAGGCCCTTTAGCCCAACAAGTCCACACCGACCCTCCAAAGAGTAATTCACCCAGACCCATTCCCCATTATTTTACATTTACCATTGACTAATGCACCTAACCTGCACATCCTGAACATTATCAGCAATTTAGTATGGCCAATTCACCTGACCTGGACATCTTTGGATTCTGGGAGCAAACTGGAGATAACAAAGGGAGCATGTGCAAACTCCACACAGACAGTCGCCCGAGGTCGAAATCGAACCCAGGTCCCTGGTGCAATGTGGCAGCAGTGCTAACCACTGAGCCACTGTGCTGCCCCTTCTGTTCATCTTCCCCTTCCTCGAACTAAATGCCTCCTCACACTTTCTGATTAATCGTTCAATCGTTCCAATCTCCACCCTCTCTGCTTACCTCTCTTGACAGCACTGTCTCTCTGCCCTGTGGGATCTTGCTGTTCCTGGTTGAGCATCATTCTATCTGCTTAAACCATCACTCTCATATTGTCTCTCTCTCCCTCTCTCTCTCATACACACTCATTCACTCTCTCCCCCCGCCCTCCCTCTCCCATTATCACTATCTCTTTGTTGAATTTCTCTCCCTCCCCGTGGCTGCTATTCAGACATTATTTCCCTCAATTTCCCTCTCTCTCTCTCTCTCTCTCTCTCTCTTTCCAGCTCCTTCTCTGGTTGGCTGTCTCTCCTTGGGAGTCCTCTCCACTTCTGTCCATCTCCCTGGACTTGTTCTCTCCCTCCCACCCTGTGTATGTCCTTTACTCTGTCTCTCCCTGTGAGTTTTCTCTTCCCCATTAGGTCCATCTGTTTATGTGGTCCCCCAGGATTTTCTTATTCTGTCTGTCTTGTTCTGTAACACTTTCTGTCTATCTTTTTTACTCTGTCCCTATCTTTGTTCTTGGTTTCTCCCCGGGTTCTCTCTTTCTCTGTGTCTGTCTTTCTATCTCTTTCTATCTCTGTCTTTTTCTAGGTTTTTCCTGGATAATAGCGAATTTGAGACACCAATGGGTAGACCCTCTTTTAGCTCGGGACAAACGGCTTCTATCAGCAAATAGGTCTGTAA
This sequence comes from Chiloscyllium plagiosum, assembly GCF_004010195.1. Classification (NCBI taxonomy): domain Eukaryota; kingdom Metazoa; phylum Chordata; class Chondrichthyes; order Orectolobiformes; family Hemiscylliidae; genus Chiloscyllium; species Chiloscyllium plagiosum. The sequence goes on from NC_057733.1 coordinate 221,845, forward strand.
GCAAAATGGTTTCCCCTTCTCCCATACAAGTGCTTTCTAACATCTATCCTGAAAGCTGTGGCCCATGTTCTCAGACTCTGCTCCTGCTCATTCTATATTCTCCAAACAGTGGGAATCATTTAACTAGATCTGTCTCATTCTGGTCATTTCTTGAAGACTTGGAAGACTTCAATCAGTATTTATGGTTCTCTGAGATACTTTACTGGTAACATAAAAACTGAAATGATATAATGCCAACACCAAGTCCAACCTCATTTTCTCAATCGCCGAATATTTCTGCTGATGAATGTTCAACTTCCTGGAGCAATAGGTCTATCTATCTTCTCGTCATCTTCTTGCAGCAGTACAACACATCACTTGCATCGATAACCACTTTGAATGACTTTGTGTAATGAGGTGTGGCTAATACCAGGGCAGTAGGTAACAGAGCTTTCAGGTTGTCAAATGCCTCTGACAGTCTGCTGTGCTCTAAAATTCTTTCCCTTTCCTTAGCAATTCAGTGAGTGGAGCAGCCACACTGCTAAAATTCTGTACAAATTTTCGATAAAATCCACTTAATCCCAAGAACCGTAATACTGCTCTTTGTGTCGATGGTATGGGAAATTTCCCAATTACCTTTGTTTTTGCATCCCATGGGGCCATTCCTCCATGTCCAATAATATGGCTGTAACGTAAAATTATCCATTTACTGTGACATTTGAAAGAGAATGCTTTTCTCAAATTTAATGCTGTGCTGAGCATCGTAAACAATACTTTGATGAGGTTTGCAGCCAGCTTATATCTGTATGAATTTTGTAAACATTCAACTCGACCTTGCGATAATCGAACTCAGCGAAAGCTGAAGCACTGTTATGTCCAAGACCAGGGGATGAGAGAATAACAACTTGAGTTTTCCCAGTCTTTGCCCTTGAGAGCTTGATAAGAAGCAGTATAAGGCAAGTGTCTGAACAATGCTCAGGCAGCCCTTACATTGGGGCATAGCTGAATGTACTGGGGTCAACTCTACAGAATTTAAATAAAGCTGCCTTGTTTGCTCTTGCTGAAAGTTGAGTCAAGTCGATTTAATTTCCACGACAGGAGCTAGCATTGTTAGTGACAGGGGAGGCTTGTGTACAGAGAGTTAGCATTGTTAGGGATTGGGGAGGCTGGTGTACAGGGAGTTAGCATTGTTAGTGATTGGGGAGGCTGGTGTACGGGGGGTTAGCACTGTTAGTGATTGGGGAGGATGGCGTACAGACAGTTAGCATTGTTAGTGATTGGGGAGTCTGGTGGACAGGGAGTTAGCATTGTTAGTGATTGGGGAGGCTTTTGTACCAGGGAGTTAGCATTGTTCGTGATCGGGGAGGTTGGTGTACAGGGAGTTAGCGTTGTTAGTGCTGGGATGTTGTGTACAGGGAGTTAGCATTGTTTGTGATTGGGGAGGATGGTGTCAAGGAGTTAGCATTGTTAGTGATTGGGAAGGATGTTGTACAAGGAGTTAGCACTGTTATGATTGAGGAGGATGGTGTCCAGGGAGTTAGCATTGTCAGTGATTGGGGAGGATGGTGTACAGGGAGTTAGTATTGTTAGTGCTTGAGGAGGATGGAGTACAGACAGTTCGCATTGTTAGTGCTGGGGATGATTGTGTACAGGGAGTTAGCATTGTTAGTGATTGGTTAGGCTGGTGTCTAGGGAGTTAGCATTGTTAGTGCTGGGGATGATTGTGTACAGGGAGTTACCATTGTTAGTGGTTGGGGGGGCTGGTGTCCAGGGAGTTAGCATTGTTAGTGCTGGGGATGATTGTGTACAGTGAGTTAGCATTGTCAGTGATTGGGGAGGATGGTGTACGGGGAGTGAGCATTGTTAGTGTTTGGGGAGGCTGGTGTACAGGGGGTTAGCACTGTTAGTGATTGAGGAGGATGGCGTACAGGGGGTTAGCACTGTTAGTGATTGGGGAGTATGGCGTACAGGCAGTTGGCATTTTAGGTGATTGAGGAGGATGGTGTACAGACCGTTAGCATTGTTAGTGATTGGGGAGGCTGGTGGACAGGGGTTAGCATTGTTAGTGATTGGGGAGGCTTTTGTACAGAGAGTTAGCGTTGTTAGTGCTGGGGATGTTGTGTACTGGGAGTTAGCATTGTTTGTGATTGGGGAGGATGGTGTCAAGGAGTTAGCATTGTTAGTAATTGGGAAGGTTGTTGTACAGGGAGTTATCACTGTTATGATTGAGGAGGATGGTGTCCAGGGAGTTAGCATTGTCAGTGATTGGGGAGGATGGTGTACAGGGAGTTAGCACTGTTATGATTGGGGAGGATGGTATCCAGGGAGTTAGCATTGGTAGTGATTGAGGAGGATGGAGTACAGACAGTTCGCATTGTTAGTGATTGGGGAGGCTGGTGTACAGGGAGTTAGCATTGTTAGTGCTGGGGATGATTGTGTACAGTGAGTTAGCATTGTCAGTGATTGGGGAGGATGGTGTACGGGGAGTGAGCATTGTTAGTGTTTGGGGAGGCTGGTGTACAGGGGGTTAGCACTGTTAGTGATTGAGGAGGATGGCGTACAGGGGGTTAGCACTGTTAGTGATTGGGGAGGATGGCGTACAGGCAGTTGGCATTGTAGGTGATTGAGGAGGATGGTGTACAGACAGTTAGCATTGTTAGTGATTGGGGAGGCTGGTGGACAGGGAGTTAGCATTGTTCGTGATCAGGGAGGCTGGTGTACAGAGAGTTAGCATTGTTAGTGCTGGGGATGTTGTGTACTGGGAGTTAGCATTGTTTGTGATTGGGGAGGATGGTGTCAAGGAGTTAGCATTGTTAGTAATTGGGAAGGTTGTTGTACAGAGAGTTAGCACTGTTACGATTGAGGAGGATGGTGTCCAGGGAGTTAGCATTGTCAGTGATTGGGGAGGATGTTGTACAGGGAGTTAGCACTGTTAGTGATTGGGGAGTATGCGTACAGGCAGTTGGCATTGTTAGTGATTGAGGAGGCTGGTGTACAGGGAGTTAGCATTGTCAGTGAATGGGGAGGATGGTGTACAGGGAGGTAGCATTGTTAGTGATTGGGGAGGCTGGTGTCCAGGGAGTTAGCATTGTCAGTGATTGGGGAGGATGTTGTACAGGGAGTTAGCACTGTTAGTGATTGGGGAGTATGCGTACAGGCAGTTGGCATTGTTAGTGATTGAGGAGGCTGGTGTACAGGGAGTTAGCATTGTCAGTGAATGGGGAGGATGGTGTACAGGGAGGTAGCATTGTTAGTGATTGGGGAGGCTGGTGTCCAGGGAGTTAGCATTGTCAGTGATTGGGGAGGATGTTGTACAGGGAGTTAGCACTGTTAGTGATTGGGGAGGATTGTGTACAGTGAGTTAGCATTTTTAGTGTTTGGGTAGAACATGACAGCGCAGCACAGGCCCTTTATGTAACCGCTGGCTAATAAAGAAAGTTAAACTCAGAGGACATATTACATTACAGTGCAGTAGCAGACATTTGTGGAACCCCTTGGCTGATAAAAGAAGTTAGACAAATCCAACATAGAACATGACAGCGCAGTACGGGTCCTTTATGGAACCATGCGGCTAATAATGGACGTTAGACACATAGAACATGGAGAATTACAGCGCAGCACAGGCCCTTTATGAAACCACCAGTTAGACTCATAGAACGTAGAGCATTACAGCTAAGTACATGCTCTTTCTCGAACCAACCAGCTAAGAAAGGAAGTTATACTAATACAACATCGAACATTACAGCGCAGTGCAGGCCCTTTACAGAACTGATGGGCAAGTAATGAAAGTTAGACTCATAGAGCAGCACAGACTCTTAATGAATTGCTCGGCGAATACAGAAAGCCACACTCATAGAACATAGAACATGAAAGCGCAGTCCAGGTCCTTTATGGAACTGCTCGGCTAATAATGGAAGTTAGTCTAATACAACATAGCACATGACAGCGCAGTACAGGCCCTTTATAGAAACGTTCGGTGTATGAAGGATGTTAGACTCATAGAACAGAGAGCATTGCAACGCAGTACAGGCCCTTTATGGAATCACTCTACTAATAAAGGAAGTTAGACGAATGCAACATTGAACATTACAGGACAGTACAGTCCCTTTATGGAAACGCTCAGCTAATAACATACGTTAGACTAATACAACATAGAACATTACAGCGCAATACGGGCCCTTTATGGAACTGCTCAGATAATAAAGGATGTTAGACTGATAGAACAAAGAGCATCACAGCGCAGTACAGGCCCTTTATGGAACTGTTCGGCTAATAAAGGAAGTAAGACTGATACAACATAGAACATTACAGTGTAGTACAGGCCCTCTTTGCAACCGCTCGCCTAATAAAGAATGTTAGACTCATCGAACAAAGAAAATTATAACGCAGTACAGGCCCTTTATGGAACTGTTTCGGCTAGTAAAAGAAGTTAGACTGATACAACAAAGAACATTACAGCGCAGTACAGTCCCTTCATTGAACTGCTCGGCTAATAACGGACATTACACTGATCCAACATTGAGTATTACAGCGCAGTACACGCCATTTATGGAACCGCTTGGCTAATGAAGGAAGTTACACTGATACAACATAGAACATTACAGTGTAGTACAGGCCCCTTATGGAACCGCTCCACTCATAAAGGATGTTAGTCGCACATAACATAGAGCATTACAGCACAGTGCAGGCCTTTTATGGAACCGCTCGGCTAATAAAGGAAGTTAGCTGAAACTTTATTGCTGGAACAGCACAGCAGGTCAGGCAGCATCTAGGGAACAGAAGATTCATCGTTTCGGGCACATGCCCGTCTTCAGGAATGAGCAGAGAGTGTTCAGCAGGAGAAGATAAAAGGTAGGGAGGAGGGACTTGGAGGAGGGGCGTTGGAAATGTGATAGGTGGAAAGAGGTCAAGGTGAAGGTGATAGGTCGGAGTAGGGTGGAGGCGGAGAGGTCAAGAAGAAGACTGCAGGTCAGGAAGGCGGTGCCGGGCTGGAGGGAAGGGGGTTGGGGTGTTGTTAGGAAATTTCAAGGAGGCAACCTGGAGTGAGTAGAGTGCCACTGGGATTAGTGCTAGAGCTGCAATTATTTATTATAGAGATAACACCTAGAATAACTTGAATAGTTTTATTCACCTCATCTAAGAAAATGCGTCTTGGATTCACAGAAATGAACAGCAAGGAAACAGACCCTGCAATTCAACTTGTCCGTATTGTCCAGATATCCTAAATTGATCTAGTCCCATTTGCCAGCATTTGGCCCATATCCCTCTAAA